>NC_047665.1:84708097-84807856 GCF_011762505.2 Arvicanthis niloticus
AACACTAACAGTAACTAAAATGGTGAAGCATCAGTTTTCAAACTAAACTCTTGCCTTGGAATGGCAAATACAATTTAAATATCACTAGCTATTGTGACCATATTAAAGTATTCAAATAATCAGCTTAATAAAGGAATGTTATTTTGGCCCATCATTTGGAAGCTGAAGCACAAAACTGTAGCTTTGTTGCTTTTGAGACTACAAAATGTTCTCATGGCAGAGGATACAGCAGAGCAAGTAGCTCAGTGTGTGTCCAGGAAGAAAATGAGGAGGAGGAAGGATTTGGGGTCTTACCTTCCCAATGACATCAGAAATTCCAACAAGTTTCTATCACTTAAGCATTTCTTACCTCTAATAAATACAACTCAGACCTTACAGACGTCTGTCAGGGTCTTTCAAATCCCAATACATGGCCTATCTTCTCCTGGCTCGGAGAAACTATTTCCTGTGGTTATATCTTAAAGTATGCAGTACAGTTGATGTCGCCAAGCTGCACTTTGATGCTCTATCTCCGAAATCTCATTCAGGACCATTATCAGGGGAAGCTTTAAATCCAGTCATGTTCTTGCAGGGAAATGCTAAGGTCACTCGGCATAAGAATGTGATGTGGTCAGAACTAAGAGAGGCAAAGCAGAATAATTCTTTCTTCTGTGATTCCGGACCTTCTACCTAGAGTTGAAAAGAGTGTTTGACTGTCAGATGAGTTCAAATGGCTATGGCAAATAGATCCTGCCATCCATGTGGTCTACTGGGTAGCATAGTAAGTCAATATTACTGGACAAAAGCATCAAAAGGTTGACTTCTCTCTGAGTTGTTTTTTTCTGATCATATACATCACCTAAATACCTAGACTGAAGCACCAGTTTAAAGATGTTAATGTGGAAAGCATAAGAAAACAAAAATCATGCTACTTCATTCTTGTTAGTGGTAATATTTATACTGGCTGGCCCAATCTTGCTGCTCTTATGGGGCCGCCAGTTCCCTACAAGCAAGGCCTGAGGCCAAGAGCTGCAGTGGTGCTCTCGCCGCTCCATTGGCTCAGATCAGTCACAGCATCGGCCCTGGCACCCACGAGATGCCAACATGGGAGATGCTCTGCCACTCTACCATGCTGTCTCCACAAAGCTTAGTTGAACCCCTAGCAATACCTGCCATCCTTTGGTACCCAGTAGAAATGAGACTCCTAATGCTTAAAGATATCCAAAGGCTTTATATATTTGGTAATGCTCAATTAACAAGATGCCCATACAATTAGAGGTGTTACCCAATACCTAACCTAGATATTACAACTACCTTAGGCTGCTATAGACTACACGGACATCTTCCGCCATCGTTCTCCTCCTTCCTCTGGTCCTCCCACTATACATTCTGATAATGAAGAGACCTCCAAAGTCCTCAAATAGATTGCCTAGAAAATGGCTCTTGCAGAAAAGGTTGTGGGTCAGATGCAAAGTGCCAGAAAAGAATGGAAGGCTAATATGCTGCTAGGAGGGAAGCAGCTTAGAAATGGTACAGTAGGTGATGGGGAAAAGAACAGTAGGTGATGGGGAAAAAAACAGGTGACTCCCTTCATTACTTTCGATGAGAATAGCCAGCAAAAGACAGTGTGTAAGGATCTAAGAAGAGCACTTACAGGGAGGAGGCACCAGTAGCAGCTGATGTGAAAACCATTGCTATACTTGTGAACAGTCCCCAAGAAGCCACTAATGAATGTTTCTTTTAGGGGTATGAACTGGCATTGGACCCTGGATATTCTATCTACTCCCTGATCTCTTCTTCTGGAAACACTGAAATCCTCTTGTCTGTGAGGGGAAGGTCCCCTCTCACACCAAAGGGCTCACTTTCTACTCTAAGTCGGGCCAAGCCCAAGGGATTCCTAGACATCTCCTGGTAACTCCTGTGTATGCATGTGTATGATCTGACTACCTGTTCACTGCCCAGGGACCAGACTAGCTAAATTCACACTACATATTCCAATATTCATTCCATTACTTCAGTGAGAAGGACAGCCAGACCAGCTGGAAGGGGGCCTTGTCTCCACACCAGGAAAGCCATTTGGGTGCTAGCTCACCATTCTGATAGAGGGCAGGAGTAGCTTCTTAGATTTCAGGGACCCCATTCACATGTGTAGTAAGGATTAGAGTCCTCAGAACTACATTTCATTTCCTTCCAGAGGTTAAAGGTGACACAGATAAAGTCATATCTGTAATAACCTCTCAGGCTGTGGTGCAGGATCTCTATGTGTCTGTATCAATGGCATTCTTGCTGCTTAAGCACCCAGAATCCTGTCAGGCTTCATTTCATAGTAAAAACATATCTGTGATTCTGTATGGAAGAGCAGAAGCAAATGAATGAAGTTACATGTGTAACACATATAATTGTTGTTATATTATTGTGACAGGTGACATCCATATATATTATTTAGACAGACATTTCAATATGCTTGTCCTCATGGAAGGTGGATAATCCAAATAAGCTAGTCATACAAATGAAAAATTATAGATACAATTTAAAAAAGGGATGCTCTGCTTTCGAAAATTGCACTGAAAATTCATGCACTTGGAATAAATTGGAAATAATAAAATTTATATTCAAAATGAGATTAAATAGAACTTGAATCTAATATAATGTAAGAATCCCTAAGTTTGCAAATTATTTTTGTTTTATTTATTATCATGCTTTGTTAGAACAAAAATTAGAATCGTTTATACCATATTGTTCCCTGACACTTTTGTAGTTTTTCACAAAGTAAAATTAAAAGAAAGAAATGCCAATTTCAGAGAGAATTATCATGGGGTGGGGGGATGACAAAACAAAATTCCTTCCATCTTTTGATGTCTTCCCTATTCTCAACAAAAGGAAGACACTGCTGGATTAGCTGGGAGCCCCTGGAACAGCAGGATAGGAGCTATGCCCTAGGCTGACACCCTGTCATGGCTGGGTCTCTAATCTAAGAAACCCAACCCAACCAAGCAAAAGCTACAGAATGCAAAGACAAAGTGTGTCAAGTTTGCCTTCAGTTGCTGGGGTTTCAAAGGGCAAGCAGCGCCAGTTTGAGCTTGGTACTCTCCTGCAAGGACCTCTGAGTGGAGTGCCCAGCTATTTCCAAGTCATTCTGAAAGACTTCTCACAGACTGGGAAAGCTCTGTGGATTTGTCACCTAAATGGGTTGCTCTGGGCTGCACGGTTCTGTTGAAACAAATATTGTCATATATGTGGTCAACAGAACAGAGAAAGCTTCCCTGTGTGAGCCGCAGTGCAGCTGTACCTGTTCTTGCCTTCGACCTCCAACTGAAGCTCCAATGTGTTGGAATAGCCTGCCCTGTGGAGGCTATTATTACATTCAAGCCTTCCTTTTCCTCCCAGCTCTCATTTTCTTTGCTCAGCCTTTTAGCACCGAGAGCAAAGGAAGTGAACAAACAAGGTCAGTAGAAAGTCTCCCTGGTCGAACTGTCTTGGAGTTTACAGAGTCAGACCACATGCTGAATGGAGAATCCCCTTTAGAAAAGCAATGAGGCAGTCACCTGTCCTTTGTCACTTCAAAGTGCACAGGGGCACCAACCTGCCTACTACAAGCTACTTCATCCTCTGATGCCCATTTCAATACTGAGGCCAAGAGAGGCTGTTCTGGATCTGATCTTAAATTCCATGCTGGAATGTGCAGACAAGAGAATGTAATAAGTAGTATTTATACTTTTGGAGTCAAAGCTAATTTTTTCACCCCTGAAAACATTCTCTGAAGCCACAAACTTCACTGTTCCGTAACCCTTAGGAGAAATACATAACAATTCAAGTTCCACCTAGAAGCAGAGGCATCTTATTTAAGTACTCAAGGCTCAAGGTGACTCATGACACAAAGTGGTTAAAACAAGACAGAATTATTCCAACAGAACTCTGTGTGAGCCATGAACCCAGGACCTTTATCCCTAGCTATGACCAGAGTGGGTGATGTTGACCATCAGGACCAGCTGTTTGAACCATAAATGCCCTGCATCCCATCGGACCACATCTTAGTCAACAAATACAGAGCCAAAATAGACGCTCTGTTCAGAACACTTGGTTTGTTCTATTAAAATGAACACTACCCAGGGGTTGCAACTGCAGCTCCTCACTGCACAAGGAACACTGGGCTTGCAGGGAACTCCTGCCAAAGGCTCCTTCCTCTTTCTCCCAGTGATGTTCCTAGGCAGGTCAAAGAAATAGATCACACGGAGACAGAGAAGGGGCATCTTGATAGAGTGCCCCAACTCTCAGTTGTGAGATGCATTGTCAGGTCTTACACCCCAGCAGATCCTGAAGCTTGCATTCCTTCCAATCACAATGTCTTCTAGCCTCTTTTTTTATTCAGTTACTAGAGCCTTGGGCTGGAGAGATGACTCAGCAGTTAAGAGCACTGACTGCTCTTCCAAAGGTCCTTAGTTCAATTCCTGGCAATGACATGGTGGCTCACAACCATCTGTAATGGGATCCAATGCCCTTCTGGTGTGTCTGAAGACAGCAACAATGTACTCACATACTAGAGCCTTAAATGTTCAGAATGCTTCATTCCTGACAATATGCAAGCATGCTTTTCCAGGTGAACATAAATGAGTGTACACACACACACACACACACACACAGAGAGAGAGAGAGAGAGAGAGAGAAGTCAACTTGGTCTAAATTCCTTTCAGCTGTGGCTTCTCCAACAAGCTTTCTCTCAAAACAGGAACCATAGAGAGCTTGGGTAGTTTTGGGAAAACTCCTGCCCTAGATGTTTCCCTAAGGACCCTGGCATGACTGGGGTGGGGTGCCCTTCTAGATTGAAGATGCCTGGTACCTTCTTTGCCCATTCCTACATACACACACACGCACACACACACACACACACACACACACACACGTTTGTGCACAATTCTCTTTTGTGCCTCTCTGTGTCACAGCCAAGGGACAGGTTCAAAGCTGCCTACTGTCTCAATAACACCTCTCCCTCTGCCTCGAACATTCTTCCCACCCTTCAAGACTCATCTCTAAATAAAAATTCCCCTCCCTTATCCCACTCACTCACCCTTCAAACTTAGCTTGCTCAGAGCAATCTTCAAAGAAACCACACTTAGGATGGATCTCATGCGTGTTTAAGTCATTTAACTATCTGGCTAAACTGCTTGCCTAGGTCAGGGGCGATATAATTACCCACCCTAGTTTCTTTTCCAGTTGCTCTTCTCAGGCAGTTGAATGTCGTCCATTTTTCAGAATTAAAATCCCGGATCCCAAAGATTTGAGTGTAAAGATTTAAAATCAGAGCCTGCTCTAGTTTGCTCCTGAGAGTTACATTGGGAGGAGACTGTTAATTAAAATATGCCGGTGCTTGTCCCCTAAGGCAGTTCTTTCCACACTAAGTGCTTCCTAGCACACATGCTGGTGCCTGTCAGAGCCGGATGACTGTGAGTGACAAGGAGTGAGTGGTGAACGAGATGGGGATTCCACAGTGCACAGGCTCAACGCAGTCCACACAGAGCTGTCACCAGCACGAGGCTGCTGTTCATCAGGCCACGCAGAGCTGTCACCAGCACAAGGCTGCTGTTCATCTGGCTTTATTTGTTTATTCAAGAGAGTTTTACTGACCCTGCCAGTTAATTAGAGTAATATATTCATGGATGTCTGTTGATCCCTTTTGTACATCTGAAACATTTCATAAAAGTTTCCTGTAAGAGCAGTTTATTTATATTCAAGGTCAAGTAGGGGCGTGTGTGTGTGTGTGTGTGTGTGTGTGTGTGTGTGTGTGTGTGTGACTGTTTCTTTCCTGTATGCGCTGGGAGGAGCTTCTAGCATCCTATTTGTAAACAGCAAGTTAGGACATGGTGACAACTTTGACCTGAAGAAGTAATGACTCTCAACATGCCACTGGCTCAATTATTTAAAAATGCATTCAGGGATGTCAAAGGCCCACTTTTCTTCTAGGTCCAAGAGTTTCGGTCAGAATGCTCAAACACTTTCACAGAAACAGGAAGAGGACACATTAAGCCCCAGCCAGAAACAGAATTGCATTTGAACTTTCTCAGTGGCGCTTGTTTCTCATCAGATTTAGTATTCATAGCTGATAGCAAAATGAAGAGTTCTGTATCACGTGCAGATGGAGCAGTGTTGGCCCCTGCTTTATCTCTGTACTTACCACTGGCCAACCCTCCCCACTTGCCTGGATGAGGCATTCTAGAAGGGATCGGGTCATTTTGTCACAGCACCCGACTCTGGGCGTTGGCTTTTAAGAATATCCATTTAAATAAAGCAGGTCTGCTACTAGTGAGTACTTGTTAAGCACTGGTGATGGTCAGGGCAGAAGATGCAGGTGACCACTCTGCTGACTTTTTCATCATCTCCCATCAGCCACTTGTCTGGATTCATATGTCTATTGAAAAACCCTGTGTTCTATCTAATGTCTCTTTTTTCTTAGATTAATTTTTTTTAAAAAATGTAAAGCTGTTAATTTAATTTCCGGATATGCCACATAATCGTAAACTCAAACCACCTAGAATGGTGAATTTGGTCCATGTAAAAGAGCCTTTCTCATTCATCTACCCTGACTGGCCATGATTAAAATGTTGGGAAAGAAGTTGGTTAGGCTTGGTGGGCAAAGTTAAGCAGGCCATGAATGAATCACGAGACTAAATAACTGCCCACAGTTTTTCCTTCTGTATCATTTCCTTTCTGTAGCCTTCTTCCAAGAAGGAAAAGCCCAGAGTGACCTAGAAGGGGACTAAACTCAACCTAAAGGAAACCACATAATTTACAGCAGCTGGAAACTAATCAGGACAGGAGAAATAGCTTGGTCCATCCTTCCCATCAGAAGAAAGCAGAGTACAAGTCTGAAATGTCTGAAAACTCTGGTGCCTCAGATAACCAATTACAGGTTTCTTGTATCCTTAATGAAAATCAGGCCATAGGAGGTAGGAATGTTCAGGTCTGTGAATCACCACCCTGCTCACTACACAACACAGTGTATTCCCTTTGTGTCACTGAGAAGCTAGAGTGTGGCCCGGGTGTTTAAACATTGTTTATCAGGACAAAGACAGTTTGGTCCCAGGCACATGTGAAGTGCTTCACTGAATAAAGTCCTTGGTTGTCTCAGGCTGCACACAGTGGGCAGGTTAAGAACAACGTACAGCAGCCAGCAGCGATAGGACCACATGCTCTAGTGTTAGCAATCACCATGAGACTGTATATTAACTTTGTGCAGAACCAAATACAAGAGGTATTCCAAGAAGAAAAAATCCAAATTAATACCTTAGCTGTCAAAGTGTACATGAAGTCAACACATACACACCTTTCATAAGCAAGGAAGGTAATGTTCAATATATTTTTTAGTACTTTCTGTTGTCTATTCAAAATGTGTTTTATTTTAAAAGAAAGCCACTGTATGGCATATAAGTGATATCTAATAAAATTATTAAAACAGTTACTATATCTAATTTATAAAAATATGATACAAGACACCAGGGAATAAGAACTGTGTTTGTTTAAATCTTAAGCCCTTTATTTACTACAATGCAGAACATTTTACTTTTCAACATCAGTGAGTTGGGGGTGAGGTTTTTTGTTTTTGCTTTTGACATTTTTATTTATCCAACAGAAAACAAGAACCAATAACTGTTAGTAACATCAGAAAATTAAAACAAGTACAGAAACAATTCTCTTTTGGAATGAGACTAAAACAACTGGTCAGCAGATCCTTCTCTCCTGCCCAATACCCACAACATATGAATACGCACCAAACAACACCAGACAGCAATGAGACAGAATAGCTGGAGGCTTTCATTTTATACATCATGGGATAGTGACAAAATGTAGATGGCCCCTAGCCACTCAATGGATTTGCCAATCCTAAATTGCTCTGAGATTCTTTACATGTTGTGCAATGTTTTCTCCAAATAGCATTTCGTGTTTAATAAAATGTCATCCAGACATCCTTTGACTTCAGTGCATGACATACAAATGGTCATACCCATTGCACACATCAATAATGAGGAGACTTGTGAGATGTGCAAAAATGAAAAGAAATACTTTGGCAACATGCTAGTGAAAAACTACATATCCCTTGGCAACTATCCAGTTTTGGGAACAATATCCAGCTCTGACCCAGTGAAGTCTGACAGACTTGCCTTGGTTTTTACTCACTAGAGCTCATCCCCAATCTCATGCCACCTTTCTCTGGCATATGTTCCAGTCTTTGGAAATATGAAATAACCCTAGATAAAGTACCCTTCTTCAAGAAAATCTCACTCAAAGGTCCTGACTCAAATCTTAAATTAATGCAGGCAGGCATGAGGGCTCTTAGGGAGTGTCCCTAGAATGACACATGAATGCACTGTTAAAGATACCTGATGAGTCTGCATGCCATCTTATTAAATTAAAAGCACCTGTGTATTTATATGATGCATCCAATGGCTTAGATATTAGAATTCTAGAAATAATACATGTCTTATAGCAAAAAATATACATATAATAATCCACCTATACTTTATAGAAATGATGAAATGTTTCGAATATATCTATATATCTATATATATGTACACATATATACTCTGTGTATTTGCAGAATCAGGCACACAAATACTACAGTCCTTCACTGGCTCTTCCATGTCAGTGTCAAAGACACTAGATTTCAAAGTCTTATGGACTAGAACAAAGGTCATCGCTGAGGACAGAGGACTGGCTTGATGCACCTTCCCTTATGAAGGACCAGATTCGCTGGGCAGTGGCAACCTGCGATGCAGGGCTTATTGCATGGGCCAATCTCATTCCAGTTGTCACACGTCTTCACACATCCTGGGCCACAAGTATCATACACAGCACCGTGTTTGCACTGGGTAGCTAAAAAAAAGAGGGAACAAAGGTGTTATAAATAAATGGCCATGGTAGCTCACATTCTGCAGGAGACAAGTTTTGTGGGCTATGCAGAGACTGCCACAATCAAAGCTCAGATTTACATCTTAATGAGAGAATAATGAACAGGTAACATTTTTGTTTTGAACACTTTGGAAATTAACAAACCCAATGGGCCAATGAACTTTAAAACAAAAAATAATAATTGTTGAAGCTTTCTATTTCTAGGTAAGAGAGACAATCGATTTCCAAGGCTATTAGAAAATTGGTAAGGTTATTTAGTTACTGCAAAATACCATGACAATTTAACTATGAATAACCCTTTCTGTTACTAAGTTATTATGATGAAAAATATCACACGCAACTATTTCAATATTCAAAGTATATAATCACACACACACAAAAACTGAGAGTATTTGAGATATGTACCACATTTTAAGTCAAAGTGATAGTGTTGAATGAATCAACTTGAGACAAGTTAGAGGAAGAGAAGGATAGTCCCAGATGTAGAAGAGTCAGATGTGTGACCACAGAAGGGCAGCGATTGGCTGGGTCAGCAAGTACTAATGCAGATAAGATGACATAGGCAAGTCCTACCAACTTGATATCTTTGTTAACTTAGAACTGAAATGATCTGGGTAATATTTTCTGGGATGCTGAAAATTTAGGAAAAGACTTACCAGAAAGCAACAATACAAATATTCTGAAAATTTTATAAAAACTTGACTTTTTCAACTCTTCTTAGCTCCAATGACTAAGACAAACGGGGGTTATTCTAGGTAGTGGAAATTGGACATATGTGAGAGTTGAGAGTAGGAATTCTCCAGAAATACCAACAACACTACAAACTTTACTTGAAGTGTTTTTGAACGAAACTAATAACAATGGAGACTCAATTTTCCTTGGTTTAATTTCTCCATTTTAGTTTGCGCAGTGTGAAGACAAACCTGATAAAGTACTGATTCTACGACCATAAGTCTTATAACGTTTGTTTTAATACATCATACCTTGAGTCTTTTAAATAATGCATTTAAAGTTACCGTAAGCACTGTTATTTTGTCCATATTTAACGAATAATGAGTTAATAAGAAGCATTAAGAACATTCTATGATTGCTTCCAGAATTCCTGTAGCTCTAGTGAAAACCAAACAAGGAAAGAAGAAGCTAGGCAAGAGTTATCAATTGTTTCTCATACATGCTTCCTTATTACAAGTTATTTGAAACAGTTTGAGAATCTCTCCCTCCCTCTCATTTTTCTTTCTTCTCTATATCTTTCCTTCCTTTTCTCCCTCTTCCCTGAAACCTTTCCTCTCTCCCTCCCTTCTTTTTCTCCCTCTTCCCTCTCTTCCTTCTCGACTCCACACCCTTCTCCAGACCATTAAAGGAAAACACTGCTTCTTCTTTATGACACTGGATAAATAAATGGCTGGAAATTATTACAGAGCTGGTGAAGCCAGGGCCATGCTTCAGAGCAACTCAATTAGAAAGAACCTCTGAAGATAGTAAGATGGGACCAGGATGTCCCTCTCCCCTATCAGACAGACTGGTGATTTTAACATGAAGTCAGGATTGAGACTAGTCCTGTAAATGGCTTTCACATCCATGTTCCCCATCACTGCAGAGATGGACAACCATTGCTTCCAAAGCAGGCACAAAAAGGAGTGTTCTGTGTGTTCCTACTACTGTCCTTCTCAAACGCCATGGCAAAACATTTTGATCCATGGCTGATTACTATTGGTTTTCTTGGTCAAGGGCCTGAGTTCCCTTTACTTACCTATTCACTGCCTCTCATTCACACATAGCCCTGCTGACTGTGGGTGTCCTGCCTATCCCCTCTGTAACCCCCTCTGCTATCCTGCTGCCTGCACATTCCTCTTCTCCCTCTCTGTTAAACAAAGCCATCCCAATCCCTGTGCTTGTCCCACTCTGGAACGCACTAACACTGTGAACCCACCTCCATCACCACCTTCCACTCCACTGAAGCTGTTCCTTCCAAACTTTTCAGTGGTTACTGCTGACACCCTGAAAGCTTTCACCCACCAAATAGCCACGCAGTCATTTTATCTATTTGGCTTGTGACATTGTATGGCCTCTGGTTCCTCGCTAACCTTTTACAGATGAACTCATTTCTTGGGCACCTGTGCTTGATCTCAGCACTAAATATTAAAATAGCCTCCTAGCCTGTTCCCCTGACATTCTCATGCATGCTCCTCTTTCCTTTCCAGCGCCAACTTCGGGTTTATCCCTGTTTTCTAGTTATAGAGCCCCACATCTTCTATCATTATCTCTTCTAACTCTCTGCCTGATCTAATTTCTTATTTAAATTCAAATGTCACCTCCTTCAAATAGCTTCTGAAAATCCCAGATGCCCTTCTTTTCCCTGGACCTTATAACACTTGGACATTCTACTTGCTTATTTGTTTGAACTGTCCAATAACAGTGCAGTGATGGTGTGTGTGTGTGTGTGTGTGTGTGTGTGTGAGAGAGAGAGAGAGAGAGAGAGAGAGAGAGAGAGAGAGAGAGAGAGAGAGGCAGAGAAACATAGACAGTGACAGAGAGACAGAGAGACAGAAAGAAAGTGTGGGTGTAAGTGTGGGTGTGTGTGACAGTGTGTATATCTGTGTGCATGCAGTTATGTCTTGAGTATGTGAGTGTGAGGTTGACGTGTAAATATGTGTGAGGGTGGTTGTGAGTGTGTGTATGTGTCTGTGAGTTGCTCCAAAATGTCTGTGTGTTTTGTTTTGTTTAAATGTGGATTCTGATGGAACCCCTGTCCTCGACAGACTGAGCTAAGTTCCCAGCCCTGCAGCTGTGATTCTTAGAGAAACTCATAGGATTCTCTCGTAGTTCTTTGAAAAATATATCAATTTCTAGTCACATATTTCAAAATGTTTTTCTCAGTTTGCAGCAAAATCTATGTAGTGATAGATTTGAATGATTCTAAAAGTCACTATGAGGAGCTGAACTGAGGCCTGGGCTCCTGGGGACAGAGCTCTCAACCCTATCCCTCAGGGTTCTGGCACAGGACTGAGCACAGGGGATACTCCAGCACATGTTTATTAGATTATGTTTATATGTTTGCTTGTTTATCTCTTCCCTAACTTTGGTGGTTTCATGGTAATGACATCTAACCTTTTCCTCTATGTCCAACACGGATTCTCTTTGTTGATGGTCAAGTTCATTTCCACACTCCCATTCCTTGCCTGTCTATGAGCTTTTGTCCACTCAATACTTTGTCCTTTAGCTCTTGTAGTTACAGGGACATTTCTCAGAAGATTCTCTCTATCCCATGGTCTCCTTTCCTTATAGATATGACTTCTCCTGTGTCCTCTGTCCTAAAATCCCAATTCTTTTTTCTAGACCCACCATGTAGCTTCCCGAAAGGACCCCTTATCTTTTCCATGTCAAGCACAGGCATCTTTTACAATCTGAGAGTGAGGACGAAGAAGTACAAGGACCAAACAAGATCTATCATAGTGTCATCTCCATTCCAATTGAAATTAAATCAATAACCACCTATTGAGTATCTGATATTAAGCTTGGGGAACAGATGTGAGCCAGACATCATTTTTGACATCCAGATCCTGGGCTCAGAAGCAAAGAGGGGACACTGACATGTACCCAGATCCATAATATGACGTAAGATGCACAGTTCTAGAGAGAGAAAGCACAAGACAGTGGAAAAGAAGAGAGAAAACTTTGCCTCAACACTGAGTGTTGGGTGAGATCAGGGGAGACTGAAGAGAGAAAAATTCCATTAAAGTAAAGTAAGCAGGGGTTTGGTGACATAGTTCAGTAACTGCTTAGTAGGTGCAAGGCCAAGAGTTTGAATACTAGCCGCGCAAATCACCACCACCACCACCATCATCATCATCATCATCATCATCATCATCATCATCATCATCATCATCATCAGTAGAAATTTGTAAAACCAAAAACATTAGAAAGAGCTTCCCTGATAAAAAAGATCCATTGCTCAGAGATTAGTGCGGACCCAACCAGGTAACACAGGTGTGATCCTTGGACCAGTGTGCATGGGATAAGGAATAGTCCTTGCCTTGGTAGGTGAGTAGGTCTAGGTTCAGGAGGGAGAATGATGACAGAGAAAGGCAGAGCACCAGGCCAGAGCCAGAGAATGTAGAAGCCCTCACAACACCCTGCAAAGAGAAAGCTTGGACAGCTTTTAAGCCAAAGAATGGCGCTATCGGATTGATCTTCATTTCAGCACAATATGTATAGATGATCCTAGGAAGCAAGTACTGACTGGACCCATTGTTTACCCTCTATGTTTCCCTCTGTTTTTCAGACTCATAAAAAAGTATAAGTTTTAAACACATATATGGTTTTGTTTGACCCCATGCCTTTGAAAGTTTTCATTTGATTAAATCATTTTTCTCTTTTTCAAAATCAGGAAACTGCCAGAGTAGCAGTAAGGTTTCGTACTCATGTAGTCTCCAGGGACCTTCATCAGCTATAGTGATACATAAAGATGTTACTCAAAGGTTTACCAATTTGTTCAATAAGACACCCTCTGTGCCCTCTGGAACTAAGCTGTTTCTAGGTTCCACTCTTTCGCCCAGATGCTGCTTGATGTTCACAATGTCTAACTATGCTTTATGAATTCACAGGAGGGACCCAGTGAGCCAAAGATCAGTTCTGGGTACAGCATAAGGACAGAGTAGGTGTAGGGGAGTAACTAGAAACAGCTGTGAGATGTGTAAACAAGAAAAGAAGACAATTGCTCAAGCAACACCCAATATCCACAGGACTGCAGAGGAATGCAGAAGCCAGCCCCTCTTCCATGTACTAAATCTGTTGGTGAATGTGCAGTGACAGTTACTGTCAGCTGCAGGTACAGGGTTAGATATTTTGCTAAGGACAGCAATGTAAGATATAAGACACAACATCCTAAAATTTTTATGGAATCAGATGATTCTAAGAAACACCTACCAGGAATCAAGGGACTGAGGTTTAAAAAGACGCAACTCTATTCACCCCTTCCCTTTAGTTTGTTTGCTTCTCTGTGTTCTAACAGTGATCCAATTACCTTAACTTCTAACTTTCTAAGCTCTGAGACATGAGTAAATTGTTTAACATCGTAAGTCTCAATATCTTTATCAACAAAACATGTTGATAAGCAGTTCATAAGTAGGTTCTCCAACTATACCTCGTGAATTCAGAGGAGGCATCTCGGTTCTCAATGTCTTTATAAATAAGACATGGTAGAGTTCATAGTATTGCCATCTAGGTTTTTATGGGCATGAAATATGAAGAATACATCCTAAAAGGCTAGTAGACTCCTCAGCAAAGGGAATACTACTAGAAAAATAGCAGAATCTAAAAATGGTTGTTATTAAGCACACAAAGTTTCACTGCGGTTATTAGCATTATTGATTTTTTATTTAGTAATTCTCAGGTTTAATTTGAATTGCATTAGGCCCTCTGGGCACAAGCAGTGGTGTGTCAACAGTGGTGATGGGGCTAAAATCCAGGAGAACCTTTAAAATGTCACTTGTGTATTTGCAGTTTCCTTCCTCATTTGTTTCTCATTTGTTCAACTCCCAATTTTTTTTGTACTAGAAACCACTTTTCTGTCTTAGCAGCCATTAAGTGCTACCATGACTCAGAGCACCTCAAGGCTGAAACCAAGTCAATTACATTTTTACAATCTTCAATATCCTAGATGAATCTGAATAAAACTCTGTGAGAGAAGCACCAAGCTCTGGGAGTTTATTTTTCACTGTACCAACTGACAATCTGTGGAAGTCTATGGTGTGTGTGTGTGTGTGTGTGTGTGTGTGTGTGTGTGTGTGCCATGTATATGTGTGTATGCCTGTGTACTCATGCATGCTGTGTGTGTGTGTGTGGTATGCATGCCTCTATGTGTGCGTGTGCATGTCTTTGTGGTCTCTCTCTCTCTCTGTTTCTTCCCATGTGTTTGTGTGTGTGTGTATGTGCATGTGTGTGTGTGTATGTGCATGTGTATGTGTGTATGTGCATGTGTGTGTGTATGTGTACACTAATTTTGAAAGGTAAATGAAACTTTTTAGGTGATAAACCAGCCTACCTCAATCTTAAGCTTCAAAGCCATCTTATAGTAAAGCCAAACTAGTTTCATTACTGTTTATGACTAAATATGAAATAAAAGGCAACCATGCCTTTATTTCAAAAGGTTGATATAGCCATATTGTTATGACCACCTTGCCACCATGTCTTTGCTTCGAAGGCTATTATAATTAACTTGTTATGCTTATGTTCTGATTCTATAACCTTGCCTGTTTGACCCCCAAATCCCCAATTTGAAAACTCCCTACTCCTGAACTATAAAAACCTTTATCTCCCCAATATCCAATGCTGATCTCTTAAACCCTGCCTTTAGTAAGAGACACCCCATGTACATGAATTTTTTAAAATGTGTGTATGTGTGTGTGTGTGTGTTGTTTTAATTAGTTGTTTGCTTCAATTAATTTGGACATGGTTTGGATTGGAGGTCTTTTTCCTTGCATCTGTGGAATTAATGTTGAGAGTATTTTTCTATTACTAAAGGTATTCAGTCCCTAAAGTGAATAAGTTGACATAGAAAGTGATGCCCTCAAATGCATCATGTGCACTGGAATGATGCTCAGTATAGCCCCGGGCCAGGAGAAGAGGGTTCATGTATTCTATTTCTACTAGAATCTGAACCAAAGCACCACACCAGCTAATATAATGGACAGAATTCTGCTAAGGCTCTAATACAGCAGGATGGATGGGTTATTGCCTCCATCTATTTTATTCATTTTTCTGGAAGATTTAGGGGAAGGAGAACTCAAACCAAGGGAACTAAGATTAATGGTGGCAAGGAGGAGTCAATCCTAAACAAGCATCATTCTCTCATATTCGACCAAGCATAGGAGCCGTAGGTCAGAGCTCAGCCACTTGCATCACTTGGCATCAGCTTTGGCTATGAGTGGGATGAACTGCCTTCTCATTCATGGTCAGACCTAAGGCTGTTACAACTATCTTGCAGTTATAAAAATCCAAGGCTTGTTACTCGTTGGCAAATCTGGCCCTTTGTACCAAAAGGTTTCCCAGTACTTGAGCTTAGATGATTCAGTCTTGCAACCTTCAACTTTAAGTAACACTCCTGTCACTGGTTAAACTTTTGTGACCTGGACACTCTTCAAGATGATTTATGCACACAGCACAATATTCACACCTTAGTATGGTGAAATTCTACAATAGTCCCTTATCTCCATGGTGGACATCATCATTATCTTAACCCAAGACACCATCAGTTATAGACCATGACCCCTTCGATGGTTTTTTCTCAGCCACCTGTGTTCAACACAGGCTCTCTCCAATCTATTTCTATGCACCACACTATAAAAATAAGTTTTCTTAAGTCCCCACTGGTTTTCCACTTTTCTTAAAACAAAAGCTAGATTCCTTTCTATGCTCTGGAAAGCTTGTACATTGCAGCTTCCTCCCCACCCATTTACATGTGTGTTCCCCTTTCCTTGGATCACCAGGATCAAGCCAGAACTGAGCCCTTCACAGTGTGAGAAATACTGGGGTTTTACTGCTCTGTGGCTGCTCACCCTGTTCCTGTGCACAGACTGTTTCCTTGACTCCCTTCAGTTCTTTAGCATCACATTAAAGCCCCATCTCTATTAAGGAAACTTACCCCTTTACACTGTCCAAGTGGCTACCCACCCTTTTCCATTTGCTTTCTACAAATCTGTACTATTTGTTCTTTTTCCATGCTCGACTATTTTCAAGTGTTGTAAGTCTTTGTTTCTGTCTTTTCTCACAAGTCAGCAGCACTTCAAAGATGAGGAACTCATTGTGTATGGTACCCACAGCATCTAGCACAATGCCCAATGTGTAGCCACTTTATAATATGTGTTTTTGGATGAAGAGGGGCTTCTATTTTACATATATCAAATGAGCTAGTTATTGAGGGCAGAGAGCTAATAAGCATTGCTTTAGGAATCTGCCTATCGAGGGGGGAGAAACATTCTTCTGGGGTTTGTTCAACAACCTATTATAACAGATCATGTTTATCCTGAAGACCTTAGATGACTGTAATGGACCTGAATCCTTTTTGTTCCACACATGATCCAAGTGAGTTGTGACTGTCCATGTTCTAAGCACATCCAGCTGTTAGCTTGAAGTTGGGAGGATTTTGCAACAGTGGAAATCCTTAAATTGTTAAAATGTGCATGTCACAAAGCATTTGTCTTAAGTGCTGTCTACTCTGCCCCATGGGAAGCTCCTGGGTTTTGTCAAGTTGCAAGCCAGTTGAATCGCCGATGGGATTTCCTGTTGGTCAAGGAGGAACATGGATTGTTCACCCTAGCACCTGCACGGCTCTCCCCTCCACTGTTACCCTGACCGTGACAATGACCTACTGTTACATGGTCCGTCCAGGGCTTTCTTACCTGCACAGCTCTGCTGAGGTTCCCAGTGCACTTTGATGCCTTCTCTCTGGCAGGCACGAGTATACGCCAGAAATGACTCACAGTAACAGTTTTTATGGACTGGACATTCACACATGTCTGTTACACAGGACCTAGGGATCACAACAGAGAGAGAATATTATCTTAAGATGTCAAATTATCAAAGACCTGAAAAGGTTATCTGTGAGAAAACGTTAGGTGGATACCTAAAAATAAGTATAAAAATTCTGTAGACAACTGTGTGTAATGAGCCTAAACATACTGTGATATCAGGTTTTCATTCTTTGAGAGGACTGTGCCAAAGAACTTGTTGCAATGTCAAAAATGTTCTAATATTCCCACTGTTCAAAGAAGTAACCACTCCCTGTATTTGTCTGCTAAGGAGTTGGAGCCACTGAGCAACAGAATGTCTGATTTTACTTAATTTTAACTTATATAGATGTAAATAGCCACTGAATATAAACTGCACTTAAAAGCTCTTGGAGCATAGATATGCTGCCACTTGTAACTGTAATGGCACACAAAACGATTGGCTCTACTCTAACACAGCCAAGAACACCAAGTAACTTGATAAAAGCAGGAGAGCCCATGGCTTTGGGATGTGCAATTAGCATCTACTCTTGCAAGGTCTTGCATCCCAGTCTCCTCTTCAGGATGCCAGTTGACACATTTCCAAGAAAGCAAACGTCTCAGATCTTTAGTTAGGCTGAGTAGGGGAGATGATTGAATCAGTATCTCCCGTTTAAATTTAAATATAAAAAATGAATGACCAAGATAACAATTAAGCTGAAATGTGTTTAAAGGCAAAAAAGTTCTCAGATGTCTTGACTAGACAGGCCTCATAATGAACTTACATCATGATAGAATATTACAGTTTACAAAATGCTTTGCCAGATGGTCTGTCACAGAATAATAAACAAGGCCTACTGAGCAGAGTTCCTGTGTTATAAATGAAGAGATCACTTTACAATAAATAAATAAACGTGCCCAAATTCATACTTTTAAGTGGTGAAGAAGCAAATCAAAATTGCTTACTGCCTTTGACCATTCTACATTTATCATGTCACGCTAAGTTCCTCACCTCCGCAGGCAAATATATCACTCAACAACTCTAAGTTGACTTTTATGTAAGAGAACTCCAAGGTTAATAAAATTAAGCTAATCTTACTTTTTTTTTCTAGTCTTTGTTCAGCAATTTCCTTTCTTGCCGAACCAATTTCAAGGCTGAATGCATAAAAATAATCAAGATTTTAAGTGGCACATATGATCCTGAAAAGTATTCGGGCCATGGCCATCCAGTGCCAACTTACAGACATCTGTCTTAGTATACAACTAGTTGAAGAGAGAGGTAAGTTAGCCCTAGGCACTAATTGGTATCCCACCTGGCTATGAGCAAGAGTTAAATATCAGAGATTATATTCAGGAACTGATTGCAGTCCAGTGTACCTGTGCACTCCAGCACTCAAGCATACTTTCTTGAGAAACAGGGACTAACAGACAAAGGAGACCCAGGGCTGAGACAAAAAGAACCTTTTGCATTTCACTGATGACTGTTGCCTTAGACACAAACGCCAGGACTGAGAAGCTTAGCTCTCTCCTTTTTGTAGTGGTCAAAGATGCATTTCTTTGTTATTTCTTCATTTGTTGGATCCACCTTCATTAAAGAAATCCTATGAAATCGTATTCCAGTAAATGTATCCAGGCACCGAATACACAGCAGTGTCTTTGCCCTGGGTGTTTCTTCTGGATTTCCAAGGGAAAGCCAGATTCATCTTGTTCTGCAAGCAGCCACTCCATATTGCCTGTGCATCCTCGTCGACCTCATCTCTCATGTTTCAGTTTTCATTCCAGAAAACCTCACATCTATCTATCGTTATCATGTGCAGACTCTATAGACAGCATCGTTGGCTGTACCGGGCTATATCTTTATTGTCATTCCTACTTTGCATCTCTACTAAGCTTTTGTCTCCCTCTTTGTGGCCTCTGTAGATGTCTTTCCCCTGTATCCACAGGTCTCATTGGCCTGGTACAGGTAGGATGTCATCTAATGGTCCCGGTCAATGATAAAGATATATGGGAAAGGGGTGGTCCAAATAAACGTTTTTATTCTTCAGATGAAAAGTTTTACACCTAAAAGAGTAGTAATCCATGCATGTGAAATGAGTTTTCAGACAGAAGGATTTTTCAGAACAATAAAGTCTAAGAAAAGAGGCGATAATCTACACCGCCCACAATAGAAATCCATTTAA
This sequence comes from Arvicanthis niloticus, assembly GCF_011762505.2. Lineage (NCBI taxonomy): Eukaryota > Metazoa > Chordata > Mammalia > Rodentia > Muridae > Arvicanthis > Arvicanthis niloticus. The sequence continues at coordinate 84,727,644 of NC_047665.1, forward strand.
CACACTTCGGTGACTGTCCAATAAATACTCTGAAGCCATTACACTGATGTTTTGGAAATATTAAAATATCAAACAGTGTTAAATTTAATATTGTATAATCATAGAAACAAAATAAAACAGATATGCTTGAGTGTTCACAATGGCCAGCTTGGGGAGGTGAAATTAGAACCCTCATTGTTTTTTAACTCTCTCCAATTAATACATCTTGTGCCTAAATAGCTAAGTACCAAAAGAAACATGGAGTATATCAGTATTTAAGTCATAATTTAGGAATCTGAGTTGTAAGATAAAGTGAAACAATCAGAGAAGTTCACAGTATCCAGTAATTCATCCTAGTTTTTAAATAATTCTGCTAACATATTTCCAGGCTCTCATGAGACCTTCTGAAAGAAACTGACTCTATTCACTTAGTGTTTCCTCATACTGTCCCCGTGATCCTGTGAACCTGACATCCAGACAGATGGAACAGATACCACAATAATTATACATACTTTTGCTAGTTGCAAGGAAATTTATTACTGAAAAACTAAAAGCATGTTGAAATGTACTTCAAACCAACCTCAGGTTCAGGAGGGGGGATAGGTGGTTATTCAACTGTTCTGTTCATGTTTATCATACCTAATAATTCAGTATGAGGAAAATGTAGTTTATGACATGTGGCATTGAACTGACATGCATTTCTGGGAGATTACTGTCTTTTTTTAATTGATATGCATCAATACTGTATAATATAATATAATTCCAGGCTATATCTTAAGTAGCAAGGCTTTAATGACTTTTATTGTTGCTGAGATTTATGCCTTTTATATTTCTGCTTTTACAACATTCTCATGTCATGATTATGTCCTAATAAATAAGGAGTTTGTCAGGAGACTCAGCTGTCATTGTGCCAGAGGGGAGACACAGCTTCTACACTGAGCTTTGCAGAGAGGCTCTGAGGGTAGAACTACTTGCCTACTCTTTGGGTTTTCTCTGTAAAGCACATAACAACAATGGGTGTGTAGAGGAGGGAAAGGGGGGAGAGATGCCAAAGCTATTAGAAAAGGAGAAAATAAATTCACGTAGAACTTCTGAATTCTTAGAGGGAGAGTCAAAATCTCCTGTTGGTTTCTCTCCCAGAGGAAACAGACTGAAAAAGAAATGCCGTGTCTGTCACTAAACAACTCTGTGGAGAAGAAACTGGCCAATGATCAGGCATCCTCATAAGGCCCCTTGCTCTTGGTATGACAAGACAGGGTCCTGGAGGGTCCCCACCCTAAGACTGAAAGCACTCCAGATCAGAATCCCAGATGTTACTCCTGGAATGAGGAAGCCCACAGTGCCAGTTGGCTTCCAACTCAAACATCATCATCAATAGGAAGAATGCTTGTGTTAATATTAAGGTGCAGCCACCAAGCTTCCAGTGACTGCCAGCTGATTCCTCAGTCCTGAGTGAGGAGAAGCCTGCCTGATGAAGTATCTCCCATAGACCCCTAGGAAATACAGTACCTAAGTGACCTTAACTTGTTCAGATGAGCAGATGAATTAAGGTTTGTTATCTGTTCCTCTTTCACTAAAAGCCATGCCTTGCTCTCTGTCTCTTTTGTTCAGGGATGTTTGTATGCCTATTTCTTTCTCACTTCCTATAACTCAGATGAAAACTAATTCTTTGTCTGAGTCCAAGACAGCAATCAATCAAACAAACAACAACAACTGTGAATCTGTGGACTCCTCTCCACTTTCTGATTTTCTTGATGACCAGCTCTTCTTTAAGGAGATGCTAGGAATTGATTACAATCAAACCAAGCTACTTTTTTCAATTTTTCTTAGGTTTCTAAACAGGTACCATTTTATTTTATTGGGTATTTTGAGATAGGGTTTCGCTGTGTAGCCCCGGCTGTCCTGGAACTCACTCTGTAGATCAGACTGGACTTGAACTCAGAGAGATTTACCTGCCTCTGCCCCTCTGCCGCCCCTCTGCCCACCCTCTGCCCCTCTGGCCCCCCTCTGCCCCTCTGCCCCTCTGCCCCCCCCTCTGCCCCTCTGCCTCCCCTCTGCCCCTCTGCCGCCCCTCTGCCCCTCTGCCGCCCCTCTGCCGCCCCTCTCCGCCCCCCCTCCGCCCCCTCCGCCCCCTCCGCCCCCCTTCGCCCCCGCCCCCGCCCCCGCCCCCGCCCCGCCCCTGCCTCTTGAGTGCTGGGATGAAATACCCAGCCAAAATGTGTATTTTTTTAATGGTCTGGCTACAAAAATAAATAAATAAATAAATCAAAAATATCAAGCCATGTCAGACACCACCCTAAAAAGCAGATAGCTTTTCATGGTGAAGAAGTTACACCCATCACAACCTCAGGAGTAATTGCTGGAGTTTGGGAAACTTGTGTTCCTAATTGATGTCTTATTTTATCTGTTCTCAAGTACAACCTATTCATTTTCAAAAGACCCTTCAGCAGTCCGATTGCATGTATCAGTGTCTTTGATTGTTCTCCAAGGCCTGCAAATGGACAGGAGTGGAGAATGGAGATCCTAAATCTTTCTATGCCCATTTTAGACAGAAGACGTCAGATTCACTTGATGTCCAACTCCTAGATGATTCTGAGCTCCAATTCTTGAGGGGATTTGCTAGATACTGAGTTTTATGTTAGCAGGATGAAAGCCATTAGGGCTGGGCCCTCCTTCATAGTTAAGAATTTGTCAAAAACAAAGACTGCAAGTCGAAGACTTGGAATACTGGTCAAAATAATGTAATCTGAGTCATATTTCCGACCCAAAAGTTCACTAAGAGATAACCATTTAAATCTTATGAGATTATTATTTAGTTGAAGGCATGCTTATACATGACTCCCCTGTAAGACTTGATTCAAGTGGGCCTGTCAATCAGCTTCACAAGAAAACCCCTCAAAAAAGTTCTCTGTTTCAAATGTGGATCAGCATGATGGCCCTTTTGGACACTGTCTACCCTCACGCCTTGACAGTGCTCCTTTTACTCTGCAATGAACTCTCTTCTACACTAATATAGGCATATCTGCAGATTTGTATACATATTACATTTATGACATACTTAAAAATAACAACAAAAAATTGAGCCTCAAGCATTCTCTTTACAATGTACTTTTCATCCATGACATTTATCTCTTCTAATGTATATGGACATGGCTTTCTCATTCATCTATCCGGCTCCTGATATTTTCCTACAGGATCTGTGTGTATGGGTCATACAGCAAAATCTCAAAGGGGCACCAAAAGTAACACATACCGGCACAAGCCATCTTCCTCCAGCTCCCCCAACCCCCACGTGTGTTTCTCTTCTCTCTCTCATTCTCTCTCTCTCCTCTCTCTCTCTCTCTCTCTCTCTCTCTCTCTCTCTCTCTCTCTCTCTCTCAGTGTGTGTGTGTGTGTGTGTGTGTTTGTGTGTGTGTGTGTGTGTGTGTCTGGTGGTAGTTCTACGTCTCCTTGAAAACATGTCCATTTCCTCTCATAGTAGCCAATGCATTACCAACACCAGAGTGAACACCCGTGGTCAGATCAGTTCATCCCAGTTTCTTAGCAGGGAAGCCAACAACATCACTACTCCCTCCAGCAATGCTCTAAAGTACAACCACAGCCCATAAGTGGTTGTCTAAATAGCATAAGTAAATCGTAGGAAAATTAAGTTGTGTCCATTTGTATACTCTCACTAGACACACTGGGCTGGTGACCACTACATTAGACAATTCAGAGACTTTTCTAAACATAGAAAGTTTTCTTGGGTGGTGCTAACTGATGGAAGCCAGCTCCATTAGAACATGGAGTCACCCTTTCATTCACAGAAGGCTTCCTAACTGTAGTCAGATTAAGATCAAGGTTACTCCTGCCTTCTGACTGGTACATCAAAAGAAATTCTAATGATAGTAGAGGAGAAGCAGAAGGAACACAAGTTCTAGACCAGCCTGGGCTATATAATGTGACCATTTCTTAAAAAGAAGAAAAAGGAAAGTTCGAATGTCTTGGCATCAAATCAAGATCCCTAGAAATCTAGAGATCAACCTACTATTCTTACCATTCCCATTTACCAGATCATAGAGGATGTTTTATCAACCCTGGACTTTCTTCCCATCTTGCTCCAAATGTGCTTTGTTTTGTGTATTTTTTTTATGATGTCTGTCCTTCCAAGCTCAGTTCAAACCCTGACTTGCCCAGGAAAGGATGGCCACAGCCTCCTGAGTCCCATGCTCATGACACCTGCAGTTTTTGAGCTTTTGTAACTTCTTTCTCTCTTCAAGATGAGGAGTGTGTCCAGTTCCTTTACATGGAGAATATGTGTTACATTTTTGGGACGTATCCAGAAAAGGATAAATCACAGAAGAGGGAGGCATGATCACTTTGCACAAATCAGAGTTGAGCATTTGCCTCACAGGCATGGCTATACATGGAGGGAGGGGACTCACAGGACCGAGCATTTGCCCTAAAGGCTGTGACTGTACCTGGTCGGGGAGGGGGCTCACAGGGTTGAGCACTTGTCTCTTAGTCCTTGGCTACACAAGACCCCAAGATGAGCTGCTTCTGTAGAAATCCTTTCTGTTCTTATTTTTATGTGGAGCTTCTTACACTCCTGTCCTGTCTCCTAGCTGATTTTTTTTCTTAATTTAATGATTGTGGGAAAATAAGACTTGATGAGATAACTCTGATTTAATAAAATATTTTCAGAAAACACATATTCACTATGGTAAGAATAACATAACATATAGCTTTTTGTGTTATTAGAAATCTTCCAGTAGTGCTAAAATAAACATGGCTGTGCTACCTAGCAACGGCAAAACCAAGTAGATCTCCTGCTGCTTTCTCTGGGTATAAGGGCCATTTGTGCAGAACAGAGGGGACTGCTTCTGCTTCCAGACAAAATGCTGAAAGGACAGAAGGATTAACCTTTGGGATCTCTACTCTGTTTCCAGGAGAACAGGAATCAAGCCATCAGAGACAACAGCTAAACATGGACGAATGCTTTCTCCTCTGCTATCAGAGAGAAACTTTGCCTGGGCTGTAGCTCTCAACCTATATGTCAATTTTTCTGAGACTAGGGATGCATGAGGTAAAACTTAGCAAACTTAGCAGCAGAAAAACAACAACAACAAAAACCCCTAAAAACCCACATTGTGGCCATGACTGGCCTTGTTATTTGTATCTGTTCTTAGAAACTGGTAAAGTGACAGGAGGCAGCCCTGGTCAAGTGGGTCAGCTGCCATGAGACTACTAAATGATGCACTTACACTTTAACCTTTAAAATTCTGCCCTCATTGCTGAACCAGAGATTCAAAGAACCATCTAGGCTTGGTAACAATGGCGAGATGGCCTATTCATATCACAATACTCATTTTAAAAAAAAAGTCTTATCTAGATAGCAGCTGTCCACACTCTCCTCAAAGCTACATGGACACTTAAACACAGTTGCGCTTACCCATCCACTGAACAAGAGGAAAACAGCACTGTAATATGGAAAGAGAGGCTACAGGATCCACTGACATGGATCGAGGTGTGAGTTGCTTTATTAGGTTAATGAAAGAACAGAAAAGCTCGCAGAACCAAAGCAGGAAGACATTTCTATTTGTCTTTCCAGATCCTTCCTGGGCCATCTACAGTTTGGCACCACTGTGGCATTTGTCCACTGTGACACAAATATTGGCCTGAATATTATGACTGCTAGGGTTGGCAGGACAGCACTCCAAATCTGAGCTGCTCTGTAGTGTGTGAACAGAGCCATAGAGTAGTGAGGTTGGGAGTAGAACTGGCTTTTCTTGTTAAAGATACAAAACAGATTTGAAAGAAAGGGCCCAGCCTCACCCTTTCCCTCCTCCACTGTACCCTAGGTTAGACCTTTGGCTGAAATGAAAGGAGGGAGCTTATGAAACTTATTGGAGGCAGAAAGACTAAAGCAGACAGACTTCACCATAAAGGGGAGAGAGAGAGAGAGAGAGAGAGAGAGAGAGAGAGAGAGAGAGAGAGAGAGAGAGAGAGAACAAAGACTAAACTAACATCAAACTCTAAATTAAACAGTCTGTTATGGCAGAAAGCCAGTGCAGTTGAGAAGCTGTGGACCAATTCCATGGGGTGTGGCATGGGCAGCCAGAAGGCCTTCCTGTTGCAAGATACATGAGATGGACCTTGAGCATCTGTGGAATTTGCTTGGTTACAGAACAAGGGCAGGGAAATTCCAGGAAAAGGAGGGGTTGTTGGGTAATGTTTCCAGATCTTCACATCCTAGATTGGACAGTCATGTGGTCAACTTCTCTACACACACACACACACACACACACACACACACACACACACACACACACACACACACACACAGATACACATACAAAATACAAAGGAGTCTCACTGGACAACTGTGTGGCCTGGAGGAACAGCCTGGCAAACCATCTAGCTGTGACATTTCTTTCGTCTAGGGATCCAGTCCTCTAGAGATCAGGTCTGCCTCCTGGAATGGCACAGAATGGACTCCTGTGTGCCAGGCTACAGTGATCCTTCCATTGCTTCCATGGCAACCATGAGTTTACAAGGTTACCTTCTTGCCTTCAGAGTCCTTTCTTCCCTGAAACCTACCCCAGTCTGGCTTCGGGAATAGTGAGAGTACAACTAAGTTAACAAAAGCCCTACCAAACCATCTCGAGAGAGAGTTATTCACAGCGAATGTCTGCTGTAGGCGCCTGACTCTTATACACATTATACTATACTGATCATAGGAAACTTAAAACTACTTAAGACTACAGATGCTGGGTAATCCTGGTCTATTTTCTGCTTTGTGAGACAAGGTCTCCCTATGTAGCCCACATTGCTACAGAACTCTTCACCCTCCTGCCTCTGTCTATTGTGTGCTGAGAATACAGAGCATGCACTACTGCACTTGACACAAATTGATTTTTTAATCATTATAACATTGCCTGAGAGATAAATGGCATTTCATGACTAGCAGAAGCTAGCAAGCATAAGAAACCCAGCACTGGCCACGATCCTCTGATCTGCTTTGGAAGCTGATGTATTTTTTGGACTAGCATAGGTCTCTGTGATCACAGAGACTTATTTTAAAGGTGACAATGCTTACTGTTGTTTTAACTTTTATAATTAATTGGTGTGATCATATGAAATAATGGGTTTTTTAATTAAACTTTTATATATATGCATATCATTGCACTTTGCTCCTGTGCATACACATCCATTACCTGGCCTCATTCTTCAATCCCATTCTGCACATGGGAACACATGGTATGTGTCTGTTTCCCCTCCCATTACCTTTTCTTGTCCCCTCTTCCCTTTGGATAGCATCCTTGCCCTATATAGGCTTCTATTTTTATATAAGGATATGAATATTAAAAGAAGTCCTACATGCATCTATCCATCAGAGTTGTGATTTTTAACAGCCATCGTGCTTATTCTGGAACCTAAAAGGCACCCCTTCCTTACAAGGTCACATGTCAGATTCATGCGCCTATCAGGACACTGATCCCCAAAGTTAACGCTTTGTTAACTTTGGCACAAGTTTCATTTTTTATCCCACTCTTAGTCTATGATCTCAAAGATGCCCTGACTAGGGACTCTAATCCAACATTATTGAGACAAGAAGTGCATGAGATTTCAGACTTTTCTAGACAATTCTGAAATTTTATACACACACACACACACACACACACACATATATATAACTATTATAAATTTATATATATTATACACACATACACACATACATAAATAATAGACATTATTCTTGGATATAAAAGCCAAGTCTAAAACCCAAATTAATTTTATCTTACATATACCTTGCATACATAGCTACAGTTACACCCCCTTAGTGCACTTGTGATTCAACTAAAACCCAGCCAATTCAGTGAGGTGCAGAATTTGTGAAACTTTCCACTTGAGGCATCACATCGATGCTCAGAAGGTTCCGAGTTAAAAGCATGCTCACCCTGTAGAAACTGTCATGTGGTTACGCATACCCCTTAGCTATGGATGGCACGCAGTGGCTGCAGGTGGGGATACCATCTTCTTGAATGATGTAGCCACTGGGGACTAGTTTGGAAGAGTAAAGTGTTCAGAAAGAAAGGAGGGGACTACCAGTAGGTAAATTGGTTTGAATGTAAATGTAATGTTGTATATTTGGGTGCAACTGTCAAACAAATATTTAAAAAGAAACACTTCTTGGAAAACAAGCTGTCCTTACTCAGCTATGAAGTGTGGCTGTACCAGGAAGAAGCTGACAATGATTATAGGCATTTGCTGTGCTGTCTCTCCTCTAGAGTTAATCCACCATGTCTCTTTGGGCTGCTCTTGGCAGGGCCTGGCATATCTTGCTAAAGGAGGGTCTCACTCACCAGCCAGGGACAGAGAAACCTAGTCACTACCCCCCTCTAGTGGCCACAAATTAAGAGTGCCTGGTGGCAATAAATTTTTATTCCAACATTTGCTTCTAAATCAGAAGTCTCACTTTTTTTTTTAGAGGGTATATGATAAAGGACCACATAAAAATGGCTGTCTGGCAGAAAATCAATCACTTTTCTCTTAAATTCATGTTCAATCCATCACTGTCTTGCTCACCATAGAACAACTGTAGGGCCAGTTGACTAAAGCCCTGTAATCTAAGGGTCTGAGCCCTATGCCTGCCAAGAAAGCTGGGAGCTTGGAATCTCAGAGGCTCACTCCTCCAGAGGACAGAGCAAGTACTGTATGAGTGGGAGAAGCCTAGACTCTATCTTTTAAACAAATTTCACTTTGCCAAGGCATCAAGCTTTTTTGTGTTTTGGCTTGAAAACAAAACAACAAAAATCCTTAACTCCAACCTGCCTAACCCGAGAGAAACATCCTCCATCATGGAAGGAAGGAAAGCCAGAGTGGGCACACTACTCCTGTGTACTTAGCACAACACTCTGGCCACTGTGTAGGAATGTTTCTCTACCTATGTCTCTCAGCTCTGCCCTCTAGTGCAATTCACATTTGACCCTACCTATCATCCTGGCTATTTATTAGGATGTATCCAGATGAACAGCCAAAGGAAAGTGATCCCCAGCCTCAAATGTGTGTGTGTGTGGGGGGAGGTGAGATAGGAGCAGAAATCCTGCCCTGTCCAGCAGGACCACCTTCCAGGGAGGACTGCACAGCTCTTCTGCTCTCCCACTGGGCCACCTTCTCATGCCCAGCAATCTGGAAGCACTCAGAAGCACTCCATTCTGACTGCTTGAGATTTTACAGAGACTTTATTACATAGATGTGAATCTTTGCATTCTTGGCATCGATGATCAATTCACAGTCTCTCTCATCTCCCCACAGATCTTCTGACATAGCAGGGAGAGAGACGGGTAAGAGTTCTAAGTTCTAGGTTCAACATGTAAGGGAATACTTGCTTTTAGACTCCAAAAGGTGATGGCAAGTATATGAGAACAAGTGCCTTCTTATACTTGGGGATGAGGAGAGACCAGCAGCACCTGTAGTTCTTCCTATACAGCTGTCTCTTGGAAGAGCAGCACATGTGAATACAAGTTTCTAAGTTGTATGTATGTGTATTTGTGGGAGTGGAGTCTCATAAGCGTGAATCTAGGAAGGGGACCATGAGAAGGTACAAGAGGCTTGGGCTTGAACGTGGAAAGGAAATCCTGAAGAAGGAGGGATACAGGCCAAGAGATGGGGGTAGTGGCAGAATCAACCAATGCAAGTATGTATGGAGATTCCATAAGGAGCTCAGTCAGTAAAAGTTTTGCCTTACAAGCATAGGGGCCTGAGTTCATCCCCCAGGACTCACACAAAACTGTCAGCATGGTAGATAGTTCCTGTAATCTCAGTGCTGAGGAAGCAGGACGATCCCTGAGGCTTGCTTGCTGGCCAGTTAGTCTAAACTAATTAGTGGGCTCCATGCCAATGAGGGATGGATGACATTCCTGAAAATGATAAGTAAGGTTTTTCTCTGTTAACATGAACCACAGTCACCTGCACACAAACAAGCACCTGCACAAGCATGAACAGGCACACACGTGCACATAAAATTTTAATGTCATAGGCAAATTTGTTATTTTATATGCTAATTAAACATAAAATAAGTAAATGTTAAAAACAAAGATGCTCTCTTTGTGAAAAGGATGGTAAAAGACAAACTGGTTTCTTTTTTTTTCTCTCATACAACTAAATATGAGTCTGCAGTTGTCTCAGATAAAACAGAAGAAGGAAGAAAGGAAACTTGAGTGTGACTCAGAGAAAAAAAGAGAAAATAAATGTCTATTGTTTTATGTAACATACTTAGAAGCACAATCTGTTACCACAATAAAGAAGAAAGTAAAGACATTTACGTGCCCAATGCTTGACAAACTCCATTTTGAGTTTGTACGTAACATAAATAGGAAGTCGAGTAGCATGCAAGTTTTGTTGATGAAGCTGTAGGTCAGGATGGTGACCACCTTTGGAGTGAGGAGTAGACATGTAGATAGGTAGATAGATAGATAGATAGATAGATAGATAGATAGATAGATGGATGGATGGGTGGGCAGGGAGACAGATGGACAGACAGACAGACAGACAGACAGACCAACTAACCCAGTCACGCATACTATCTTCCCTCCCATGAAATCACTTACTCTGAGTTCCATAGACAAGTAAGCGTATATTGTCTATGCTGCTAATCTCTAATGAAAAGAGAAAAAAAGAGCCATAGCTATTATTAGAGAGGTGTAGATGAGGGACAAGACAAGGCAGAAACCACTTGCCATTGCCCCAGCCAAATCTGTGTCAAGGGCAGACAAGATGGAACATGGTGCTGCTTTTTTTGTGTTTCCAGGGTGTTGCTCCTCTGCCCCACTCTTCATGAGATTGGCCTCTTGTATCACAGCAGAACTCTCACAGGTCTGGCAGCAGTGGGGGTGTGCCCAAGGGCTAAGGAAGTAAGGGAGAAGAAAGAGACAGAAGGCATGCACTATCCCAGGCCACACCCCAGCCACATGCAGTAGCTGCCACCCACCTCTGCTTCAAAGGGCTGGTCCTCCCATAGGCCTTTCTCATATTAAGCAGTGGCTGTCTGCCAAGCCCCACAACCCGCAGAGGCACAAATCATCCACCATGTGCTTTAATAATAGGGTGGCGGTGGCGGCAGCGGTGGTGGCAATTCCCAGAGGATGTGGTGCTGGGATGAGCTTTTTCAGATGCTGCGAGTCTTTCATCAAGACTTCTGTGTCTTTTGGCTCCAAAATAAAACAGTATTCATATCCACTCACTGCACAAGGAAAGGCCTTTCACACCCTGTGCTTTGGACAGCCATTGATGCTCCACCATAGTCAGTCAGCTGGACCCAAAGGGAGCTGCACATCCCAGAACCTATCCCCACTCACCCATAGCACTGAAGCAGTCATCTTCAACTCAAAGTAAAGGAATTCATCCACTAGAGGCTCCAAAGGCAAATCAGACATTACAACCCACTGTCCCTAGGGCCAGCCTCTTAGATAGGTCTCCAAAGGGTAGAAAGAAAAACCTGTTTCCAGAAGCAACTAGAAGAGGTCTGGAAGTCTCTACAACACTTGTCCAAAACTGCATTTGCTGTTGTCTCCATCCCACTGCTAATAAGTGACAAAATGAGCATTCAAAGCCTACTCTAACACTCCCTTCTCTATACATGCTATTCCTAGATTATTCTTTTAATACCTCTTGTTAAAACCAGTCCCCTCTTCAACAGCAGCCCAACAGATTCCTCAAGGAAGGCTTCTGGAATACCCTTACTAGATGAGGTGACCCCAAGACTTCCTCTGACACCCTTGCATGCCTCTTATACCTGCAACTATGTCCTCATGTGATTGGTCTCACTTGAGCCCCAGGTCAGACAAGACAAGCTTTGCTCACCAAGTTCCCTAACCCTGTGCAGTTTCTGACTCTGAGTAGATATTCACAACCTGTTCCCTGAATCTGTTATTCACATGCACTGTTAATAAGTGGTAAAGTCAGGATTGAGGAGGAGAAGTGCAGGAAGAGATGTTGATGCTAAAGAGGTGAGGAGACTGGGTACCTGGCTGAGTAGTGGCCATGGGGACTGAAGAAGAAGAGGGGAAAGGCCATAGTAGGAGAAAAATCACCATTCTGCTAGTGGCTAGGGTCAAATTCAAGAGAAAGGAAGAAGAAAAAAGAAAGAGAAGAGAAAGAAAAACATAAAAATTGCTATGCAAGGAAGATGAGAATTTTCTTCTGCAGAGGAGAGTGTGAGGACCAAGACCAATATCCCCATCCAGAGTTAGAGGAATAACAAAAGCCCCGTGTAAATTTCTATCAGAAAGAGCAGAAGTGAATGAGATTTACAGATGTCTACAGCTGAGGAAGGCCTAAAGATGTGATACCTCTACAGAATGGAGTGCACCCCACTTCCAGCATCCCTCTCTCCTCTTTGGGAACCCAAAGGAAACAAACTAAAACACATAGAGTGAAGTTTCCCTAACTTGTATGGGACAATGATAATACGACTGCTCTTTGGGTTTTCAGTTTTAAGCTCTAATACGCACCAAGGTTACATTTTTCCAACAAGCAAAAGATCTAAAATTTAGAGGGTATTTTCCAGTGAGATTGGGGATTGGTCTTTATAGAGACTTTCTCCCTCGATGTCCTTAATACTTCTTCTAAAGAGTGAAGGTCTCAGCAACAATGATCATGGCAGCACACCTTTGTTCAGGGTTCTCTGGACCTATCACAGGCCGGATGATGCAGTTATAGATTTGCAGAGTCTCAACAGACTTAAGGAAGGAACATTGACTATGCAGCAGTTCTGCCTCTAACACTCCTGACAGATGGTCACCCCTCTGTATCATCTGTCTGAGATGGGAGCTCGGTGTCTTTTTAGGAATCTCATCCCCGTGATAGACAATTACCACATCTAGTTCTCAGGAAGACTTCTTATATTTTCATATTGTAAAGGAAAATGTGTTCTGTAGCTCCCACCCATTAGTTCCGACTCTACCTTATGTTGCATTGTAGAATTATCCTATTCTAGTTCACATTCCATATGACATCTTCCTCAAATATGTGACATAAAATAAAAGTGTCCCACTTAGAAGTGAAACTTTTGGGATGACTTCCAGAAATATCCCATGTTTTTTTTTAAATTCCTATACTTTGATTTTCTTCACATCTAGCAGCTATGTTCACCTGAGTACAAACTTTCTTCCCTTTTATTTATCCTTTCAGCAAATCCAAGGAGCAAAGGAGACATGTGAGGACTCCTACTCTAAGCTAACAATGTGCTAATAAATTGTTAAAAGAAAAAAAAAGGACAAAGATGATGTATATTATAAGTAGCATGACATCCATAGAATCTGAGAAAACCATAGAATACTCTGGAATGGTGTCAAAGAGTAGGAAACATTAGAAAAGATTTCAAGGACAAAGGTTTGTTTGAGTAAGATGCCAAAAGAAGGTTTACCCAGGCAAAAAGAAAAGATGGATTTTTTTTCATCCTAATCAGTATAGACTTACAAACATTCATTTCCATCTTCATGTACCATTTTGTGAGCAACAGGAAAGAAAAACAAGACATGGAGAGTGGGCCAAAACCTAGGTGATGCTAAATACTGGACTTCCCCCAGGCTGAGCTATGGAGAAGGGATAATGCATGGGGAATCCTGAGCTAGTCATGGTTTGAAGAGAAACATGACAGAACAACAAAAGCATCCCAGGAAGAGAGATGGGGCATGGGATGGAGATTAGTCAGCTAAGGACTCAAGGAAAGGCTTTGAGAGGGAGAAGACCTGTCACACCAGGAGCCCTAGTTCCAACTGAGAAATGTAATGCTTCAAGATGAAAAATAGTCTATGTAAAGGCTGAAATGGAGGGATGCTACTTTGAAGGGGTGTCTTTAAGGATTTGAAGCTGCTTTCCGTCTTCCCACAGATCACAAGTGTGTAGTGAAAGAGCTGGTCATGGAGGAGAAGCAGAGAGGTTAAGTTGTATTTCAACATGTCCAGTGTCTGGCAGGACATGGTGGAAGACATTTAACAGCAGGCTTTTGAGTGCAGACAAAGACAGGGAACTCCTATTTTTAACACATATCAATTTCAATGCCTCAAATACTCAGTGTGGCAAGTTTTGACCCACCACTAGTCTTTAGAAAATAGAGTCAAGAAACAATTTGGCTCATTGGCTGTGGAGAGCCAGCATAGTCCTGCCGAGGACCACTAGTGCACTGAAGCAAAATGTTTAACAGTCACTGGAGAGGTGAAGGGTTGGGTCAGTCTCTTTCTTCCTTCCTACTCAGGAAATGCTGTGTCATTCTTTGCAACATACTCAGCACCATGACAGCAGGCAGACTGGAGTTTCCCTACTGATGTGGTCTCAGCTTCAGCTCTAAGCATAAACCAGTTCTCTCTATAAACAACCATATTAAAAAAAAAAAAACCATAAAAATAAGTGCTGACAGAAACCAATGAGTTTACAGTACTTTTATTTCTCATAATGTCTTGGGATAATTCTCCTTTAAGATTTATTATTGTTTTCCCTACCGTGAAATAGTAGCAAAGTGCTTTTTGCTAAATCAATTTAAAGCTTGCTTCGTTTCAGTGCTACTGTTGCAAGTACCTGTGGGCTGGCTACTGCCTGATAATGGCTCAAAATGATGCTGTTCAGTCAATCATAGGATTCAGTTCATCTCTTTGTTCTTTTTTAAGAAACATAAGAAAAGAAAAAAAACACCCTCCTTCCAGGCATATAAAAGCCTAACGACGTGATTAGACTACAACGGGGTAGTGATGCTGAGGTAGCTGAGAAATATGTGGAATACAACATGTCAGAAGGTAAGAAAAGCAAAAGAATGGCCGAATGTCCCACTCTGGGGAAAAGAGAGGAAGAAATGAAGAAGAAACAGAATTAGAAGAGCAGTATTTCCCATGTACATCCCCAGCACAAACCTCATGCTGTGCCTTCCTTGGGGCAAAGAAGCCAGTTTCAGGCAAACACTTTCTACAGTGATTCGTAGGGCACAGGAAAATGCCTTTGTTCTCCCACAGCAGTCAAATGCTCTTTCACATGTATGAAACAATGTATAATACCTCTCTAATCAAGACTTTCCAAAATATTGCATCACATTTAAAAGACAATTTTACCAAGCTCTCACACAGTCTACACCCGCCAGATGGGCTGAGAAGGTCCTGCCCTTTAGCTTCCTGTAATTTTAACAGCCCCAACTTTCCAACCACCCTGGCCTTCACCCAAGGTATGCCAAGTTCACTGCTGCCTTTGCCTGGGAAATTTCCTAAGTTAACAGAGGGATGGCTTTACTCCTTCTCAACTCTCAAGCTAGTATGGCCTCTCCAATGTTACATCCATGCCCACTGGTATCTAAAGAAATTCCTCCACTTCCCTCTCTCTCCATCATCCTCTCCAAAATTAGACAGCAATGGATCTACTTTCACATCAGCTCATTGTTGGCCACCTTCTCCAACCATAACATGAACAGTGTCAAGAAGCCACAGTGCTGGCTCACTATGAGCACACAAAAGGTGTTCATCAACTACAGACGTACTTTTTTATGAAAAAAAAAAATCATGAAAGAATGATCTTGTGCCCACCATTTTGGCATCTGTGGTAGTTTGAATATGCTTGGCCCAGGGAGTGACACTAGTATGAAGTGTGGTCTTGTCGGTGTAGATATGGCCTTGTTGGAGAAAGTATGTCACTGTGGGAGTGAGCTTTGAGACCCTTCTCCTAGGTGCCTGGAAGCCAGTCCTCTTATGATTGCTTTCAGATCAAAATGTAGAACTCTTGGCTCCTTCTTTAGCACCATGCCTAGATGCTGCCATGCTTCCTGCCATGAACCTCTGAACCTGTATGCTAGCCCCAATTAAATGTTGCCTTTATAAAAGTTGCCTTGGTTATGGTGTCTCTTCACAGCTATAAAAACCCTAACTAAGACAGCATCCACTGTGTCCAAATAAAGCATCCTGCCACCATGATGCCACAATAAGAAATATAAAAGATAGACTCATTCAAATGCATGTTTGGGAGTCCTACCTAGGAATGGGCAGGAAGTGAAACACTACTGAGAGAATTGGCCTATTTTTCCCTGTAGTTCAACAGCTATGTGCCCTCAGGAAGTCTAGTAGTAGGGTGAGGTCAACTTATGTTTGAGTTTTCTTTAGTTGCTTACTAATCAACTAGCATTTCCTAAGCATATACTATGTAGCAGTATTATGCTCAGATCTGATGTTATAATGGTGGGAATTCAAAATCTTCTTAAAAGATTAAGCCAGAGAAATGATTACAAGGAGAATGTTGCTACCATTTGATGTGTGTTGAAGTAGAGACATGAAAACAGTATTATGGGAACACCAAGACAGAGAATGATCAACAGAAGTGGCAATATGGACTGTTAGATTGACCTCATTGATGGGCCAATCATCAACAATGAGCATTTCTGAAAGAATCTGGAAAATAAACAAAGATAGGGAGCGTATCAGAGGGAACAGCCTATAGCAAGCTATTAACCTCGGAAGGTAGAAATAACAGGAAGCTCTTAATATAGGGGATTACAACTCATCTTACACAACACAAATGGTTGCATATAATGAGGAGGAACTGAAGTCTTTCCAAAATATAAAAAAGATAGTGAAGACAAGAGGAATAAATGCTAACTATTCATAAGTACAAGATTTAAAATATTAGATAAAATATAATCAAATAGAATCCAGCACCATATTACAAAAATCATAGCATGAACAAGCAGTATTTCTTTTAGAAACATAAATATGGGTTCAAATATTTAAAGAACAAAATTTTAACATTAATAGGTTAAAATGCTGTGGCACACTCATGTTAATGGTTAATATTTTATAGTAAATTTAATATTAATATTTAATATTAATATTTAATTTAATATTTGTTTAAGGCTTATCAAACATAACAGAACTGAAACAAAAATGTTTATTTAGTACTGTGAATATCTTGCCTCAGAATAAGGGTGGAGGTGAAATGATAATGCCATGCCAGTAAGTTCAAAGCTACCAGTATTTTTAGTCAGTATTATTAAAATTACAGCTTCTAATACTTAGCTCCCCAAACCCTAAAAATAATTGTCATAAATTTTCAAAGTTAAAGGTCCTAATTTCACTAGTTTACAAATCACATGTGTTCATAACTGAGAAACTTCCAGGGAATGGGGGAAAGAAGCAGCTTTAAAAATAGTTTTCCCAAAGACCAGTAATACTTGAAAAGGAGTCAAAGTGTCTAGAGAAGTCACAAAACAAGCACTCAGTGCAACATGAAACACACTTTAGAAATACAGAATCAAGCAAATGATAGAGTATGCTTCTGTAGATGGAGGACTTTCTTCTGGATAAAATATACATTTGGTTTTGTATTTTTAAAAGTTTCACATTATGAAAGTATTACTAATGTGATTTTGTAATTAATATATACTTATACCATATCCCACTTCCTTTCCCCTCTCCTACCACTTTCACATGTTCAGCGCCCTCTCTTGCTTCCTTTAAAATTCATGGCCTCTCTTCTCTTAAATGGTACAATTGTTAATTCATTGCTGTATAAAAATGCTTTAAAAATCCCTTGTCTGTACAATGGTTTCTACAAGCCTATCAAGGGAGGGTGACACATCTTGGAAGAAGGCTGCAATTCATGATGGGTAGCCATGAAAAGATACTGAGGTTACACCAAGGCCATGGTGATTGCTGATATAGCCAAAGAAAGGGATATTAGATGTGCTGGAGAGCTTATGTGAGAAGGTTCAGAAACTGATGGAATATTTGAATATGAGAGTTATAGGTTTACTCA
Organism: Arvicanthis niloticus; assembly: GCF_011762505.2. Taxonomy (NCBI): domain Eukaryota; kingdom Metazoa; phylum Chordata; class Mammalia; order Rodentia; family Muridae; genus Arvicanthis; species Arvicanthis niloticus. The sequence goes on from NC_047665.1 coordinate 84,745,389, forward strand.
GAAAAATTCTTGCTGCGTTCTTTCTATGTGCTAGCACTAAATTAGATGCTAGGCATCACAGATAATTAAATGAGAAGATGCATTAATTTAGCAGCCTCCTAGGAAACAGGAGAGATTAAAAGATGTGGTTTAAAATACAGGAAGTGATTTTAAGTACAAACAAACCAAAACATCAACATGAATTCTAATTAGCTGGAAATGGTTAAGAAATGCTTTCTAGTGAAAGAATAAGACACAAGAGAATCCAAATGTGTTTAATTAATAAAGATGGGTGTAGACCTGCAGAGAAAGGGGGAGGAAGTAAAGCCATCTTCCAATTTGGCTCAGGCTAATCAAACATATTGGAGACAGAACATGATTAACAGGTAACTGGAGAAGCAAGAGGGACCTGGCAGTCACCTGCACTGTGCTCAGCTGTGGATATAGAACCACCAGGGAGCTTCAAACAATGCAGATACCCAGGCTGCAGCCTGTAGAGATTCTTATCCATTCTTTCTGGTGTGGCTAGCTAAGGCATCAGGAAATTCCCATGGTACACCAATGCAAGTGCTGGCCAGGACCATCTCGGGCACTGATTTTCAGCAGAGGGACCCGAGTCCCAGCATGGACTCTTTCTCTAGCCAAGCTCAGATAATAAGCTCCTAATCCATATTTCCAAACTAAACCTAAAGACACTGATTCCTCATTTGAATCCTCATCCATAGTCAACTCAATCCTTCAGAATAAAGAAGCAAATTCCTAGGGTCCTTTACAATGAAATAACTTTCCAATCTGGAATTATTTTCTCCTAATTCTAGATAAGTATAAGTATATTTGAAGCTACATGCATGTGTATATTATGTTATTTAATTAAATATATTCTGTATTTTTAATTAAATATATTCAATATATTTAAATTAAATTAAATATATTCAATATTTATATATTAGATATAAATAATTTTCACACAGGAGAATGAACATTTAAAGATATTCAGAAGCTAATTATTGAAATATATTCAATATTTAAATATTAAATATAAATAATTTTTCACACAGGAGAATGAACATTTAAAGATATTCAGAGGCTGCTTATTGACCCTCAAACACATACTGAATCCTAAATGTATATGGAATTCAGCTCAGTGAGATGCCACAGATAATGATTCTAATTAATAGTATAAGGGAATCTATAATTTTCTTATTTATAAATTAAAATGAAAACTATGTCCAAAGTTATCATCATAGAGTCTTCTATATTCATCTACTGGTCATTTATCAAGCCACCCTCTATAACCCTTTACTTGATGCTTATGAAATCGTGTATTCCTGGCACTGGGAATAAACAGACATAGAGTGGGTCCTATATTACTCCCAAACTAGATCAACCATCAGAGATGTCAAAGTCATCAACAGGGACAAGACAAAGACTGGTTTTGGAGAACAATGCATTAAGAATACTTAGCAGGACCGTGAATGTGGTCTACAAAGATAAACTTCAAAAATGGATAATTTGCCCATAGATCAAAGTATAAGAAAAGGGAAGAGAAATTCGGGACTGTATATGGGTCATGCAACAGCATATTCCACTGCTCATCTATGCCATAACTAGAGGTTATGTGTAATAAATAAAAATGAATATTGGGTTCTAATGCCTTAAAAATATCAGAGTTGTGCTGATTTTTACAGAGTACAATTTATACTTTTACTGTCTGTCTGTTTTTTTATTCTTCCTCCTTTTGTTCCCCTTCTTCCTCCCCCTTGTTTGTTTGTTTGTTTTTCAAAAAAGGGTTTCTTGGTCTAGTCTTGGCTTTCCTGGAACTCACTCTGTAGCCAGGCTCACCTTCAACTCAGAGATCCACCTGGCTCTGCCTCCCAAGTGTTGGTATAAAGTGTATTTTCCACCAACTCCTTTTTTCAATCAGCTTTCCCATCTGTGTTCCCAATAAGATGTCTATAGAGTACTTACAAAGTAATAAGTGGCATCTAGTGTCCATCTCTACCACTGACCAATGATATTGTTCTGCCTAGTTTTCCACATATTCATGCTGAAGTAGTTTTACATGAGATATATTTGCACTCCTCATGATCTACTGTGTCGCTCATGAACTCCTTTGCAATCCAGCATCTACTATGCAAGGACAGGGAAGCGGGGTGCTGATCAGGTAGATGGAGTTTCAGTCCTATGGAGCTAAGAGGAGACCAGAGAACAGTCATCAAGAGGAGACCAGAGAATAGTCATGAAGGAAGAAGAGTATGCATGGCTAAGGAGTCTGGCAGGATGAACAACTTTTGAATACCCATCCTAATGTAAAGTATACAGAGAAGAGGAGCAAGTATGTTAGGAAGCCAGGGAGGGTCCTTCGTGGACCATTTGCTGTATCCTTTCAGCTTTGCTATTTTCTTCGTGGGAAGACATCTAGCTTAGCACAGGCTGAATAGACAACCAAAATCATTTGGTCAACTTTAAAAATATTAAAAATATTTAGTTTTAGAATTTGATACACAACTACAATGTCTTTTGATCATATTCATATTACTTCCTCCTCTAACTTCCACAAGGTCTTCTCCCTTTCTTCTCAAAGAGGGACAGACCTTGCATCGATATCAACCTGCATATCAGATTGTAATAGGATTAAGAGTACCTTTTCCTATAAGCCTAGCCAAGGCAGCCCAGTTAAGGGAAAGGGATCCGAAGGCAGGCAACAGAGCCAGAGACACTCTCTGCTCCAGTTGTTACAGATCTCACATGAAGACAAAGGTGCACATCTGTTACATATGTCTAGGGGGCTTAGGTCCAACCCATGTATGTCCTTTGATTAGCAGTTCAGTTTCTGTGAGCACCTATGGGCCTGGTCTAAAATTCCAAAAGAATAAAAATATCAGAAGTATAACAAATATCTTTGGCCTTTCCTACTCTATTTTTATTCTCTTCTTCTTCAAAGAAAATTATTATCTTTGATTTATAATAAATTTAATTACTAAAAAGCACAGTAAATTTATGTTATATGTTATATAATTATATAAATATATAATTATATACACATGTTAAATAAATAGAAATGTAATTTAGACAAAGGCAATGTATTAAAGTATTACAGCTTATTATTTACCAGTAGGTAATCATTAATAGAATAACATTATGTAATTTTACTACATGTAGTTATTGTAGCTACAAATTATATGATGTACTTTCATTTTAAATTTATGTGAATTATATTATTTTATATATGACCTTTAAATTATGTGAGTCATATTGAAGCTTATATAACCATTAAAAATCGATCATTAGTTTTCTAAATTAGTGTTTTAGGTGAGCACGTAAGGTGAGCATGGCATATTCACATACACTTTGTGCTCACTCCCTGTGTTCCCCCTTCTGTATCCCCATCACCGCCGAAGTCTCGCTGTCCTTTACCCTCACACATTCCTCCCTTTGCCCTCCTACTCTATGTATTCACCAGCCTTCCTTTTTCTTTACAATACTAGGTCTTTTGAGGATGAACATACAATGCCACTGGTCAGTTCACGTTGAACAGTGTCTATGTCTTTTAAAGTTATTTATCACAGACAATGCAGCACCTCTAACTCATAGCTACTATTTAAAATATGTCAAGTACTCACTCGTGGTTATGAAGATGATTTTGCTATCTCTTGTAGTCTCCATGTAATTTGAATGATTTTTGAAATAAATGGGAAATACGAATTATTAGGGAAGGACAACAGTGCTGGAGCATTTTATTAGCCACTGTGTTTAATAGAACTTTTTACCTTAAAATTTTATTTTTCGGATATTAGTGCAATACCTTTACTGGTTATCTATTACATATCTTTATTTTCAAACTCTGTGTACAATTTCCGTTAGTTGTTCCTCTGGCAAACCTCATCTCCAACTCCATTTTTAAAAGCTGAATTTGAGATGGTTCATTTCTAAAACCAATCACAGTCCACTTAGAACTTTCCAAGGCATCGCCGTATTAGATTTTTGTCTTGTATCCTTTTCTGCTTTCTATAAAAGATTTTATCTTTTCTTATTCCACTTTCCACTTTCCATTTCCCATAGAAAACAAAATGTGCCTGCTATCTGATCTCCAGGCCCAGTTAGGAAGGGTCAGATATGTTTGCACATGAAGATGTTCCCTGAATGGTTAAAATGGTTTGATTAAATACTTAGAATCAGTAAGGCTGTGTAGCACAGTAACAAAATCTTGCTAAGAGAAAAAAGGAAATATGAAATTCTATGGACACTAAATAAAATATGATTCCAACTATATAATACCCAATGAATGGTCTTTGATTAAAAGATGTTCACCCTTCTGTTTCCTTTGAGCTACAGTATTGTCCTCTTCTGTGAGCATCCTGAGGCTGACCTGGCACACATTGGAACATTAGACTTAGCCTGTGTAACACATCACTTACTGATTTCAGCCTCAGCCATCCCATCAGATGCATCACCCAATATGTCTTCCTGAACTCTCTCCACCCCACTCAGGGTTCTCCAGCAGGGTACATGTGCATATCCTACTTACATACAGGGCAATGGGCTATTTCATGGAGTTTGCCCTCAAGATGCTAGAAGCTGACAATTCTCACATTTACATGGCGACCCAGCAGGCTAGAGATCCAGGAAAGAGATGTGCAAAGACAGGCTGCTGTCAGGGCTCCCTCTGGTTTGACAGAGGTCAGTCCTCATTACAGAGGCTAACTGCTTTCCCGAAAGTCTCCTCATTTTCATGTTAACTAGAAAATGTGCCTGCACAGACACATCGAGGAGAACATCTATTAAATATGGGTACTGTTCCTTAGCTAAAACTGACAGCTAACACGAGTCATCTTTCTTACCTTGTTCATGATGTTCGTTCACCCACTTGTCCAAGCTTTTACTGAATATCAAACACATCTTCCCATTTACCCAAGATAATAATTCTCCCTCCCCTAAAAGCAATAGATCTTAGGTCAACTGGGCCTCCTTTTTACCTACCAGAAATCTGCTCTGGAAATGGCCTTCCCCTTCAAGCAAGGAAGCCCCCCTCCCCGTGGGAAAAAGTTTAGTAGGAATAGTATGGAGCTATAGATAGCGAGATGACTTCTTTTAAATCACCCTCCGATGCTCTAGGTCTTACTTTGTAATGAAATGGAATAAATGAATTCAAGGAATCACTAAGAAAATGGAAACAGGAAATTCATCACGAACGGCTGGATGCAAGGTAGAAACTCAGTTCTCAGGGATTTTCAGAGGTTTATGCTTAAGTCTTTAACACGAGAAATAAACGCTATGGAAAATGCTTTCTCGTCCCCAGGAGGCCTGTACTTATTGCATTAGCAGAGTGTCTTTTGCTGGCCTTTCTGCCTCCTCCCTGCTGCCAAACTGGCAGCATCTCCTCTATCCCAACCTTCTGTTTCTGGGTGAAAAATGATTTTTGAAGTAAGTTTGGCTTATGCTACGCAAAGGCTTCTCAGAGACTTACAGCTTCCAGGGTATTAAATAACAGCTGGCGAAAACGAAAATATTAGTAGTAAACAAAGCAATAACGGTGCTTCGGAACGTCTTTCTTCTAGTTATCATAAAGATCCTGGGCTTGGGAGGATTTTTACTGTCTCTCTTTAGAGAAACTGCCTTCAGAGAGTGATTATCAACATAACAGTTCATTTGGTTGTTTCTTAATACAGGTAACCTTTGATCTATTAGGGCCTATGGTAAGACAAAGCCTCTTGATCTGCCCTTCTTGGGACCTGAGGTCAGTGCTTCTGACTGTTCCAGGCACCCTGATGCAAGTATCATATAAGCTTTGTTTGACTCATATGGTCTCAGATCCAATGGCTTGGACGACGAAGATGGAGATAGCAAAACTTGGTCTTCAGAGTTGTGGAAGTTTCTGAGATAACGTCCCATTTATGAGTGAGGTAATTTGACTGCTACTACAACTAAGGATATGACACTTCACTGACTTATAAATAACTTCAAAGACCTGAAAGGAGATATGATTTGAAGTGTCCATTTAATATTAAATAATAGTTTTTGATTTATTACTGAGTAGTGGCTTAAGAATTTTCCAACTCAGTTTTGAGAGTTCCCTACTGACTACTGCCAACATGATCCCTGTTATGATGGCTTTCATCATATATTTTTATTTTGAAAATGCATTCAGGACTTTTATAATTCAGTACATCTAAGCCATGAGGCATTCTGGGATGTGAGGGCAGTGAGCGTCCTGAGCTCTGAAGTGTAGGCCCTCACAGATCCATCTCACTGGGCTGCTGGTTATTTTCTCATAAACACATGATTCATTGAGTTCAGTGCATAAGAAAAGGAAAATCATATTTAAAAATCATATCACATTTTAGAAAGCATTATCCTGCTACCATTGCCAGACAGAAGAAAGCCACAGTCAGCCAGCTGGCCCCCTTCCAAGCAGCCATCCAGTGCCTGACTGCATGCCACCAGTGTATGCCACTAGGCTGTAGGATTCTGGTTGGTAGAAAGATGAGAAGGGTCTTGCCCATTTACAGCCTATTTTAATTTTTCTTGGTACCAGTGCTAAAAAGCATTCACTACTTTTTAATACCCGAACATTAAAAGATGCTTGGCATCATTATTCACAAAGCAAATGTGACCATCTCATGCTCGTTACAGAGACTAATACCAAAATGTCAGATATTAGCAACCGCTAGCAAATCGTGTAGGCAGAAATGAACCCTCCTAGATTGCTAATGAAAATGCAAATGGTAGCCACTTTGGAAAGCATTTTAAAAGTTCCTTGAGTGACTAAGCATGTAACCCACCATAAAGCCTAAAGAATTAAAAACAGATGTTTAAACAAATACGTGTACCTAACCCTTCATATCATTGCTATTTATAATTGCCAGAAGATGAAAAGAGTCTGGCTAATCAATGAAGAAAATGTGTTATATTTACATGGTAGAATATTATTTGACTGTTTTAACAAAAATGAAATACCAACACGTACTTCAAAAGTGGATGAACCTCTCTCCCCGGCCCCCAAGCAATGGGCAGACGACTTGGTGATGGTGGTGTTCTTATATCAGTCATGGACAGAACAGATGGCCGTCTTTTGTTTATCCTAACTTGATGTCTGGCTGAGTAGCCCAAGCTGTCCTATGCCGAAGACTCATATAAAAATCAAATGAAATCAAATCCAGGCATCACAGGAGGAGGAAGACAAACAAAGACGTGTGAACCACCATGACACATAGACCTGCACTTCAACACATGGTACGGGTAAGCCATAGACACCTTCTTGCCACTACAATAGGCATGGAGGGAGGATATTGTCCAGGCGCCCTCCATCTGGGTGGCCCACCTGCAATGAGAGCCACTACAATGTGCTAACATGTGCTCATCAGATGGGAGAGAAAGAGAAGAGGGGCAGCTTGAGCATTATGCAGAGAGATGGAATTGGAGATCAAGGTGGAGAGGAGGAGCCTGTTATGAGTGGCCACCCTGCCATCAGAGGCCATGATGAGGCCACTAGTGCCCATCTCTAAGTCCATGGCTAAGCAGTAGCAGGAGTTGGTGTGCCCATGTCTCATATTACCACTAGGCAACACAGAGATGTCTCTGGCTGTGGCAGCTGCCACAGAGGCTGTGCATAACTGGTCCCACCCCTCACTGTATGTGGCACTCTAGAAAGCTGGCTTCATCTCTCTCATGGCTGGCAGCACTCGGGAGTGGGCCCTGTGCCTTGCTCAGGCTCAGTGGAGCTGGTTTGGGTGGCAGAGAAGTGGGAGGAGTTAGTCCTAAGGACATGACTGAGGAAGAACTAACCATGACTTTAGTCTGTGATGGGGTGGCAAAGGCACAGAGGTGATATCCCTTGCCACCTATGGCAGTCAGGAAAGCTGCCCACAGGGTCATGAGCTTGGGAGAGCTGACCCTACTCTTCAGCAGCTGCAGCTTTCCAAAGAGCAGGCCCTGCACCTTGCCTGGACAGCACAGCAGAGCTGACCTTGATGATGGGAGGGGACACAAATGAGCCAGTCCCAAGAGGGAGAGAATGGGAGAGCTGTACCCACCACTAGTCTACCATCTGATGGCATGGGTGCAGAGGTGATGATTTGCACCCCTTTTCCCCTCGCCACCTGTGACAGTCAGGAGAGTTGGTACCAGGGTCATGAGAGCAGAAGATCTGTCCCTGTCCCTTGCTTGCTAGCTGCAGCACTTGGGAGATCAATTGGGCCTTGCACCTTGCCTGGGCAGCAGAATAGTGCTGGCCCTCGTACAGGGGAAGTAGGTTAGCCAGCACAAGGACAGAATGAGGGAGAACTGGCCCCACCACTCATCTTCTGTGAGGTGGCAAGGGTGCAGTAACGATGCACTCCACAACTGGCCCCTTACCACTTACAACAGTTGGGAGAACTGGCATAGGGTCATGAGAAATTGTGAGTTGGCCCTGCCCCTCCACATTTGCAGCACTTGAGAAGGCAGGCCCAGAACCTTGCCTGAGCAGCAAAATAGAGCTGGCCCTGATGGAAGAGGTGCAAGTGAGCCAGCCCTAAGGGAATGCAAACTAGAGAGCTGGCTCAGCTCCACTTGGAAAAGTGAGTTACTGAAGCTTGACTAGGCAGCACAGTGGAGCTAGTTCTGGAGGCATGGGTACTGGGTAAGCCAACCCCAAGGATATGAGAGCAGGTGATCTGACCCTGCCTCCTGCTGATAGTGGAATTGGGTGGCCTAGTCCTAACAGTGCTGGAGAGCTTAACCTGGTGATATAGATGAAGGACAGCTGGCCTACTGACCAGTTCAACTACCACTGAGAACCAGATCCAGGGCTCTGAACTGATTCAAAATTTATATCATCTGTGAAGGGTTGGAATGTGTGAAAGGGTCAGTCTTGCTGTTCCAAAGCTGCAGGATCTCCATGACACAAGGCAATAATAGGACAATCATGAGGAGGCCCAATGAGGATCCACTATTGATGGTGTCACAGAAGTGAGAGATCTTGAAACAGATCAATGACTCATGACAAGAACATTTACAAGTGAGGTGCGCTACAGCTTCCATGATGAGTTGTTTTCTATGCTTTTTGTTGTTGATGATGGTGGTGGTTTGTTGCTTTGTGTCTTTTATTTTGGGGGGAGGCTGCAAGGGCTAAAGGCAGATATGAGGGGATGGGGAGATGAGCAAGACTGGCGTGCATGATCTGAAGCTCACAAAGAATCAATAAAAAGGTGTTTTAGAAAGTGGATGAACCTTGAAAACATGGTAGATGTAAAGAGCCAGTCGCAAGAAGGATGTATGGATCCCTTGAAGTGAAATTCCAGGAAGTGTGAAGTGTATCTAGGCAAGAAGTGGTTGTACAGGGTTGGAGGATGGTGTGGCTAAAACATGTAAGATTTCTCACTGAAGAAATAAATACATGTGTTCTAAAGAGGGTGGTGCTGTTCACATATATGTGAATATAGAAAGGATGGTTGAACTATAATTCTAAATGGGTAATTATATAAATGAAGTAGATTTCAATGCCATTGTTCAGGAAGAAAGAAAGAGAGAGAAAGACAGAGAGAGAGAGAGAGAGAGAGAGAGAGAGAGAGAGAGCAAGCAATGGAATGACTCTTGTCTCAGTACATTGGTGAGTTCCTAAAACATGCAACTGTCAATGTCTCCAAACATTTACACTACTTTCTCTGTGAATTATTGTGCTATGTCACTTGTGCATATGATTATGGTCTTATGCACTTTAAAGATAAATGTATCCTCTTCATCTTTGCTATCCTGAAGCTCCTGATAAACAGCCATTTATATTGAAAGTATTTTATAAGCTTTTGAGCAACTGGGTCATACATTAGTTAGAAACTTGTATCATGTCGAAACTACATAGGATAATGTTTTTTTAAAAAGATAGTGACTTACGGATCACCTTTGCCACTTGTCACACACTTGTGACTAATTACCCTCACCTCATCCACTATCTTCAGCTCTTACCTGGTCTCCTTTCAACTCTGAAATACTCTGTGCCTTTCTACCCTGGGGTTTTTACATGATCGTTCTCCTGAACTACCCTCCACTCATGACTTGTCTTCCCACATCTCCTCCTCAAGACACTTTCCCTGTGGTCTAGGATAATACAGGCCTGTACTAAGGGACTTCATAACTCCTCCCACCTTTCCTTTCTCATGACTGTGTTTGTCACGATTTGCAATGATATTTACTTGTATAATTAAAGTATGCTCCCCAACCCTGCACCATAAAGTCAGTGAGAACAGCAAGCCTGCTGCCTTCTTTGATGTGCACTGGCATGTGCAACTCATAGTGCAGATCTTGAGTACTTAATAAGTGCATAGTAAATCCTTCTGAATGAATCAATGAACTGAGTTATTAGTGGCCAAGAAATAAGACAAACTGCACAAGAACCTCAGTGCTAACATGAGTAACACCTCATACACTGACAACGTGTGAGTTAAATTTGGTTTGAAGAGCAGAAATAGAAGTCCAATGAGAATACTTGGCTGACTGGACTCCAGCAGAGTCTGAGAGCTAAATTCCTGGAGCCTGCAGCAGGCCAAGCTGGAGGTAAGCTCCTGGGATCCTGGAAAGTACACGCAGATGGTGCCGCCTGTGGTAGAGATTATAAGATGATGGTATGAAGCACAGCCACATAAAGACAGCTGCCTAAAAATGGAAACCCAGCTTATTATGCAGGGATTGTCTAGATTAAAAGCAGAAAGCCAATAAAATGCCAATCGTGTCAATAAATGCTGTCAGAAACAGAGACGCTGGTACCCGAACATATTCTGGTACCTGCACATATTCATAGAAAGAGCCACATCAAAACAAAACAAAACAAAACAAAAACATTGTAGAAAGGAGCTAGAGGAAACTAAAAAGAGGCAGTATAGAAGAGATGGTGGCATCAGCCAGACTACTGTCCCAAAACAGAGTCTAAGGACAAGCAGGAGCCTGCCATAAAAAGCATGCTTATGATCACATGCTATGCCTCACACATATACCTGGATTAACACAGGACACGTCAAACCAAGCTTATCATTTGGTTTGTAAAGCAGCATATGCAAAGCTCTTGGTATACTTACATGGCACATGAGAACTTAATACATGTTAATTTTGAAATAATTATTATTGCTGTTAAGTCCATGCTTTTATGCTTCATCGTACTGTTTATTCCAAAACCACATAGACAACATGTGCATGTATGTCCTTGAGAGAATTCTAAGCAACTGAGTAAAAAAACATGCTGATCAAAATACATTCCAGATGGGTTAAAAAATGTAAAATGAGATAAATGAAACCATAAAAGTAGTTGGAAATATGTATATTTTTATATACATAATGCATGTAAGCATAAATGCAAAAGGAAAGCCATAAACCACAAAGAAAAAAGTAGATATATTTGACAACCCCAAAAAAGTAACACTTTGCATGTGATAATAGCTACTGCAACCAGAGAAGCAAATGGCCAATGGAGAAATGACAGCTAACTGCAAACAGGCAAATGGTTTGCATTTCCAAAAAACGCTTACAAACATAAAGAAAATAGAAGGTCTATACCATCAATAGAAACTTCTTTTTTAATGAGCATGACATCTTTGACCTTTAAGTCCAGTACTTAAATGCTGAGGCAGGCGGATTATCGTAAATTCAAGAATGGCCTTGGTTGGAGTGAGTGTTCTCCTGACTTACAGAATGAGATCCTGTCTCAATAAAACAAAAGAAATAATAAATCAAGACTTTAAAAAATCACTTTCATTATTTTGAATTTCTTTTAGATTTTTCATTACCTGGTTAATGAAAATGTTCTAAATGAGCCTACTTACTCACATGTTGATAGTTAAAGTATAATATTGGCAATTAGTTTGATCTTTCTGGGGACCATATATTTAATATCATAAATGTGTGAGCATACACACACACTCCATAAATTTCTCTAGGATAATTTTTCAGAACAGAAGCTGCTATCTATATCTAATGGTATGCAGATTTTAAATATGCATTTTTAAGATAGGGCTATTTGTATATTTTACTGTATGCATATCTACAAAATGTATTTAAATGGCACACAAAGCTGCCTGGTGGTGGTTAAAACCTTTAATCCCAGCACTTGGGAGGCAGAGGCAGGAGGATCTCTGTAAGTTCGAGGCCAGCCTGGTCTACAGAGGAAGTTCCAGGATCAGCCGGGACTACACAGAGAAACCTCGTCTTGAAAAACAAAACAATAAATGGCATGCAAAATTTAAATATCTCTAAAAATGTATTTTTCTATATTGTACTTTATAGCTATTAAGCATTAAGGTATTCATGTGCTATGTGTGACTTGGAAGTCACCTTCTGAAAAATTATCCTAGAATGAGAATTAACCTCTCTGAAAGGTTCGTTGAAATAATACTTAGAATCATCAGAGAATAACTAAAAGTTAAATGTTAGGAAAATGCTAAAAACATAGCATCTGTATTCATATCAACAATTAATATTTGCACATCATGTTGGACACATAACATATTCTATACAGGTATTTACCAAGTGAAATAAAAATAAAGTACTACAGCTATCTAAAATAATACTACAAAATAGACTATGGAGACTAGGTACAGATCTGACTGATGTAAAGTAAGAGTGGATGTGCAGACACATCCGTGCATGTCTCCAAATAGTAAAATCCAATTATCATGGTGTGGTGGTGTTTGTTTTTCTATTGTCCATATTTCCTAAATTTTATAGCATTTAATATACGTTTCAAAACATGTTGAGCTTGCATTTTAATTTACTAAAAGAGAAAAAAAATTACTAATTCTACATAACTCTCCTAAAAGTTGAAACCTAAAAAGAACACAAAGGTTTCCATAAATTCTATGACAACAGCTATGTCCCCTCTTGAGTCATCGCTTAGCTTATATAACTCAAGGATTCTTCTGTTTGGTTCATTTCAGAACTAACAGCAGTTCCCATAAGTTTTATCATAACTTATTTTTGCTTTATGGGTCTAAAAAAGGCTTTTAGCACATGAAATTCACACAGATTACCAAGGAAATATTTATCAACTTCCTATGCTTCCTGAGATCCAAACCAAACTCTTGAATCTAGGCTTACTCCACCTTGTTACCGTCCAATGAGACTTATTTTCCACAGACCACCCAACTGTCTCCAAATGACTGTAACATTCAGATTGTGGTCAGTCAACAAAGGCTTTACAACCCAACTGGATAAGAACAAAACACATCTGATTGATTGTGCAGACAAACCATATCCATAGAGGGGGAACTGGGGACACATTAGATTGAGCTAAGAGTTGATTCAGGGCCATGGAGAAGCACAGCCTTGGATCAGACTCACCAGGAGAAAACCTCCACTAACAGCCCAGGACAGAAAAACAGTCTCTGAGTTCCCATTTGAAATTCTATGAAACAGCAGGAGATTCCATAAAAGCTGTAAAGAAATAATAGAAAGCTGTCTCTCTACAGTGGTTTTTCCCAACAGGTTGTTAACAAGACTAAGTCCCTGAAACTGATTGCAGCATCAGTCTTTCTTGTGGAAATCCCAGGATCCACTGCTCTGCCTATAAAGACAAAAAGATCTGAAAGAAAACTATGCAAGCAGTGGGCCCTTTTCTCTTTCCATGGGGCCTGTAAAGTTTCCCCCACACCTTAACCTGGAGCTCTACACAATTCTTGACACCCTGTTGGATATCAGTTATCCCAGACCTAATTCTTTACACTTGTTGCCACCTTATTCAATTTGGCTGCATTTTCCACTCAAATTATTACTTTCTAAATTGTTAAACAATCCCATCTGGGTCAGAAAGACTCCTTTCTCCTTTGGGGGTTTGGAACCAGCACCTTCAGTCCCCATAAGAAACCTTTCCTGACACAGCTCATCCTGGATCTCCAAGTGACACAACTAAACCTTACAACCGAAATCCATTTGTACAAATGTCCAAACATCACATCACGGGAACATGCAGTATATAAAGTCAGAAAGCACGAAGAGCAGCGATGGGAAAAGTGACAAACACTGCTTCTGTGTTCCCAGATCGGCTGGCCAGATGTTGTTCTCATCACTGTGACCCTTCCTGAAGGCTCTGGAGGCTTTGCAATCTGGCTCTCACCCTCCAAACCTCCATGCTCCACTAACCGACCAAACAGGAAGCTAACACTGACCTTCCTGTCCACTGTCCTCCTCTCCCTCCTGGTGGGTACCCTTGCACCTGGGCAAGCAGGGCCGGAAGGAAAACACAAGAGAGTGGCTGCTGTATTGTGTTGACCAGGGATGGACAATCTTAAGTAATACGTCATTTGTACTTAAAGGACCAGGTGTCCTTTGACTATGAAGTGACCAAAGATAATAAAAAGGCAAACTATAGTGCAGGGCCAATGGGTGTGTAGCCAGTGAGTCCATCCCACACACAAGCCAACAGAGCCCAGGGCCAGAGTTCAAATTCAGGCCAAGCTTCAAATCATAGGAAGTATGAACCCATCTGGAGAGCGAGCTCCTGGGGTGGCCAGAGGTTTTCCTTGGATGGTATTTACCACTACCTCTCTTCAGGGAAGGGTAACTGTCAGCACAAGTCTGTAGAATGTTAAAAAGCCAGGGAAAGCAAACCCTTCTCAGGGGAAAGACATTTGCAAGGACAAAAATGAAACTGAGCAACTAGAAAAGTATGAACCTAGTCTTATTGGCAAAAGTCAAGTGTGTGAGATTCAGAGAAATCTTTTAAGTAGTGACATGCTTGGAATCATTAGATTAGGTAAAATGAATTTGTAAAACTAGGTTGGCAGTAGACTTCTTTTTTTTTTTTTTTTTTTTTTTTAAGGACAGATGGAAACTATGGAAGTCAGAAAATTTTTCTAATCAAGACTCCAGCTAAAGGTTAAAGGCAAGACCAAAGGGAAATTTAAAATTGTGCAGTAGTCAGCGATCAGGGAGTCAATACCTGGTGCGTTTTACTATGATACATTGAGTTTTCACACAACATATGATGTTTCAAACATACCTTCAGACAAACAGGTCCCCCGCAAGCTTAGTGACCAAGAAGTGACACTCAAGAACATGAACATAAAAACAGAACTATGAAGGAGTCAGCTCAGGAGCTCCTGGGACAAGTGACTTCCACTTGGGGAACGATTCTTGATGGTGTCTCCCACTCCTTCTACAACATGCTTCTTGGACTTAGCTTATACACAGATTCATTCCTAAGTGAGCCAGGGATACCACAGTATGGCAGGAAGTGTAAGCTTCCACGAAGGTCCAGTGCATTGGAGGATAATGAGGGTGAGCATCTCCAATAACCCAGCAACTTCTCTGTTGGAGAAGGCACAGGCTTCCCGCTGGTGTTTTAAAATCATTGTAAAATCTTGCAAATCCAGGTTATAACCCGAACTCTCTTGTTTATGTTTTATTTGGGTTATCTCCTTCCTCTAAAACTTGCAACAATCTATATCAGAGTTTTAAAAAATTAGAAACGTTTGTATCTACCCTTTGCAGAATTCATATGAAGTATTTTAAATGTATTATTCCACATAATCACTACAAGTGTGTTGTGAAAAGATAGTGATGCTCTATGTACTTTAGAAATGAACTTGAGCCCATCTAGGAAGCCTTCTAGTGTATACAGTAAGGACAAAGGCAGGATATGAGTGAGCCTCACTTTCAGCTGTTATACCAACCAGAAACTCAAATGTGTACAAGCTCTTAAATTGAGCACCAAACATATGTCACAAAGCTTCCAGCAGACAAGGCCCACAGTGACATGAAATGCAAAGGAATCCCATCGGAAAACGGTCTAGAGGAGAACTGCCTGGATTTAGTGTTTAATGACCAGAACATAGGAGAGAGGAGAAAAACACCTGGTCTGGGGTTGGTGTTGTATTTCTATTTTACTTCCGAAAAAAAAAACTAAATCTAAGTCCAAATTACATAACACTCAGAATGGCTTGCTTAGCCAGTTGCCTCTGTTCCAGTTTAGTCTCCAGAGGATGTCAGGCTGAGCTAAACTCTGGGGTTTGGCAGAAATCAGAAAGTCTGCAGGAATTAGCATTGCAAAGTCCAGAGGATATGGTGACAAATTAGTTTGTAGATGCAGCTCAGTTAATAATTGACCCAATTAGCTTCTTCCAATTGAGATGAAAATTCTGTATGTCACCTTGCCCTACTGACTGCTCATGTATACTCAAACCTCAGAATTCTAAGGGAAAGAATTACTCTCCTTATGATTCATGTTTCGCACATCAAAACAACTACTGAAATTTCCAATTTTTTGGAACCTCATGTTTGAAATACGAATATCAGTGTCTGCCATCTTCAACTTTGTGGCACCTATATCTTTTAGTTAATAAATGGGAATAAAACAAAGACAAATAAATTCAGATGATAGACCACAAAAGAAGCTAGATAATTGGGTAATTGGGTTAACAACCAAACCAGTGGTGTTAGCAATTCACAAAAGAGTTGTGCAATAGTTTGGATGTAGAACGTTCTTCAAGGTTGATGTGTTAAATGCTTGGTCCATTGTTCCTTGCCACTATAGAAAGACACTAGGACCTTTAAGAGGCAGGGCCTACTGACACAGATGGACTATAGGTAGGTTCTCTCCCCCTCCACTCTGTGTGTGTGTGTGTGTGTGTGTGTGTGTGTGCACTCGCGTGCTTGCATGTGCGTGTGCTATGTGTGTACATGTCCCCTTTTCTCTTCCTCTCTTTTTAGTAGTCATGATATAAATAATACTCTCTACTTTCTGCTTCTGTCATGATGTGCTAACTCTACCACAGGCCCCAAAGCAACAAGAGATCATGCACTGTGTGTTTATTCTTTCTCTCCTCTCCTGTCTCTCTCTCTCTCTCTCTCTCTCTCTCTCTCTCTCTCTCTCTCTCTCTCTCTCTCTGTCTCTTTGTCCACTTGTGGGTTTTCTGAGTATTTATGTTCATGTGTGTGGACAAATGCCAAGGTAGGGGTGCAGAGGCCTGATTTGTAGCAGTTTCTTAAGAAATAAAACACTCCAACCTGGGTGGTGGCTCTTTAAGGCTTGGGAAGTAAGTGAAACTTAACAGGCTCAGGAAGCAAAAGTTCACGAGTCTCAGGAAGCTCCTAAAACTTGTTAAGAGTCACAAGAATCCTCTCTTAAGGTTATATAAGCAGGAAGAGTCCCTGATGAGAGAAATCTCTGATTTGTCAACTGTGTGCAAGTAGCCCAGGTAGCTCTAGGGTTCCATCTTTCATGAGTCACCTCTGTTGGAGTAAGCTTTTTGGTGATGTAACTGTCTTCGGGTCCTCTATACTCCTGTAAGTAAACCCAGTAAACTTAGAGATTTACTGAGATTGAGTTTGGTAGAATCATTACTTTGATCTTTTTATCAGTGGTGAGGAATATTGGCACTTATCTTCGTAGGAAAGGTCATACAAGAGCAGCAGTCAACTTTGGGTATCTTCCTCAATCCTTCTACATCTTATCTTTTCATTTAGGGTTTTTCAATGAAGCTAGAATTCACCAATTCAACTGGGCTGGCTGACCAGTGAGCTCTAAGGATTTGCCTGTCTCTGTCTGCCCCACAGTGGGATTGCAGGCTCACACCACTGTGAGTGGCTTTTTATGTGAATGTTGGGAATCCAAACTCAGATCTTCATACTTGCATGACAAGCACATTACCCCAACTATGGAGAATAGATTTTATTTACTCACAGAACGTTGAATAGCAAAACTTTAAAGGAAAGAGAAATATTGTCTCTAGTGAAGAAAATGAGATTTATTTTAAGAGTCATGAAATTCAAGCTGAACCAGGAAAGATAGGTAAAATCTGTAAAGACAGGAAAGAAGAGCCTATGAGAAAGACTCAAGACTCAATAAAGCCTGTCTCCTACCTTGAACCAGTCCATATTGCTGAACTACAAATTTGAGAAATGAACTGTTTAGAAGTAAAATTAGGCAAGGTCTATTTGAAAACAAACCTTGGAGGCTAACTTCAAAATTTAGGAATTTGTGCTATAAGTAAGGGGGTTATTTAAAGTTTTTGGTGAGAAGATCCAACAGATCACCATGCACAGAAGGTTGGTGGAGAAACCACTCTAAGGTTTGGATGTCTGCACAACTCCCTCACCCACCCCCATACCTAGTTCATAGGCTGGAAATTGAATCACCAGTGAAATAGTTTTGGGAGCTAATCTGAGACAATGAGTCAAAGGGGCTCTGATTACATGAATGGAGTGATGTCTCATCATGGGAATTGGTTAGTAATCTCAGCAGAGACCTTGTTATAGCAACCTCTTATATGATTCCTTGCCCACTTGTCCTGCTGTCTACTATGGAATTGCTAGCCGTGTTGCCTTTGCCTGGTGCTGGGGCTATGCTCTCAGGATGATCGGTTTCCCATTCCATGAGCCAAAGAAGCTTCTTTATTACTTCTGCCTCATCTTATATTTTAACTATTTTTTTTTTCAGAATTGTGGAGTAGGCACTGAGCTCAGAGGATCCTAATGGGGCTCCTTTCCCCAAGAAGCCGACGGCTGCTTCCCCATTGACTACTCTTTTTTCTTTTCTTTTCTTTTCTATTTATTTATTTATTTATTTATTTGCCACTCCCTGCCTCCATGTGTGACAAGCAACCTCAATGTATTTCTCTTAGATCATCTCCAGGAATCCTTACTCCTTCCAGAACGGTTAAGCTACTGCAGCCCCATCATTATCTCTACTTATTCTAAAGTCTGGGACACAGCCACAATCCAGGGAATTCATTTGGTACAGGGATGACCCCAGTTACTAATGCCCACCTCACCCCCAGCTCTGAGCAGTAAAGTTGGGGATGGGCAGGAGTGAGGAGAGTAAAGAGAAAAGAGAGTAAATATCACTCACGTTCTAATAGTTTACAGATTGGGATGGGGATGAGAAGAATAAATACCTGTATCTATAAAGCAGTCTTGAGAGTTATAATCTAAACTTCTCAAAGTAAAGATTGTCAAAAGTGGGCCAGGACTAGCCTTCCTCTTGACCATCTCCTCCCGATTACCCATCCTTCTCTCTGAAATCCTATGAAGTCACAAACAATATACTTACATAGTCTGGATACAATTCTCATGAGACCTGACCTAAATAATGAAGGTAGGCAATAATAGCAGCCACTAGAAGAGAATTACTAAATAAACAACACCTGTTTATAGATGGCCCCCCGCAGGAATATTTTGGTAGAGCAATACAAAAGCAACCAAGCCCAAGATTTCATTGGATTGTCTAGATTGTGATGTTATGGTTTCAGTTTAGGCTCAGGGTGTTGCTGGCTCGAGTGAGCAAGGGTTTGAGCTCTCGATTGTGGCAAGGAATGTGAATGGCAAGAACCCACTGAAAGAACTGAAATGCTGAGCCCCCATTACACATCATCACATTCTTCTCAGCTATCACCTTGCTGGGTCCCACAGCTTCTCTGAGAATAGCTCTTACTTGTCCCACTTCCCAGACGTGGAAAGCTCAGGCAGGTCACCTAACTGTGTGGACGGTCAGTGTGGAAGTCGTCTATGGATAGTTTATAGACATTGTAACTTGTTGAGGAAGGTGGGAAAAGCAGGTAGAGCTAATTATATCTATAAGATTTCAGAAAAAAACAAACCCTGGGATGGAGACAAGCAAATTCTGGAGGCTTGCTGGCTCAGTAGTCTAGCTAAATGGTGAGTTCTGGGTTCAGTGAGAGACAGTGCCTCAAAATGAGAAAAAAAAATAAAACACAAAAGGCAGAAACTTGATTGAAGGAGATCTTCCTATTTTAACTTACAAGAACCCTTATAAGCAAATATACAGCACACATATACATCACACATACACAGGGTATGGATACAGAGATCTGGGTACACATGAGAGCACATAGGAGCATCTTGAGCTACCTTATTATATGAGTATAACGTTTGTCCATACCTGCAGCAGAAATAAAGTCCCCATTCTGTTTCTCCCTGGACCTGAACCAAAGCCCCCCACTTAGAGTAATCATTGCACAACTCCTGCGGTGGCACCTGTGACCAAGCCTACTTGGTGGTAATCATGCTAAGAAGAACCATCTGGCAGACAGGTTTTGATGGCTGTGGCACTCAAAACTAGCACCAAAGTCTTAGGCTTATTTACTTTTTACCGACTGGGCTCCCTAGGAGAGAGTCTCTAATCCTACTGCCCTAGTCACCAATCTATTGAAGGGCAGCAATGAGAATTCTCTCGGTGCCCTTCCAGCTCAGAAGCAACGTTAGTTTGAATGAAAGTATCCCCAGTCCATATGGAAGCAGCTAACCTAACTTACTTCAAGGTTAAAAGAACACTTGAAAAGTACACCATCCCTTTTCTTAACTGAAATTAGAAAAGATATAAACACTTGAACATTCAATCATTGTCTCAGTCTAGGCTAAAAGGGGATTGGCTTTATTCACTGAGGGGGTCTACACATCAAAAAAGGTTACATTTTTCCATTGGAAAAATAACTAGATTTCTGAGTCAAAGATCAAACTGTTCTCATCCCGGGTGGCTCCAGCCATCCCCTGCTGGCCCTCTGGCAAACCTGGATTCTAAGCATGAGTGTGATTGCCTGTGGCAGGTTCTCAGGTGCTTTTAGTTTTCTTCCAATGCCATCCAGAGGGAGGAAGAACACAACCCAAATTGAACCTGTCTTCCCAAGGCTTTGTTAAGGAAGTCCAGAGCCAGACAAGAGGCTGCATTTTTCTAGTGGCATGCTCACAATATGCTGCCAGCTCTGCAGAAGCACAAAAATGTGTCTGGAATGTACATGGTGCAACGGCCCTGACAGCTCCCATTGTATGCAACACGCCTCAAATTAAAATGCATCTGTGAGATGATATTTACAAAGAATAGCAGTTGGGAGAAGTATGAGTCTACCTAATACACTCTATAGAATTAAGAACACAGACCAAAGGCGACTGGTATTCCTTGCCTGTCTTCTCCACTGAAGACTGGGTGTCTCCAGCCTTCACATGCAATCCACATCGCAGCTACTTGCTCTTACTAGATTTCCCGCCTAATCTACTTTTTAAATGGAAGTGTGTTTCTGGACCCACCCACACAGATCTGTCAGGCTGGTAATGGTCCTACCTAGCCAGTTGATGGGGATACTGGTTCATCATGGGTGGCCAGAGAGGGGACATCAATATATGGGAACAGAATGTGCCTAAGTTTGCTCAGGGGCCTCTCAGCCACCGCTATGTGAGCATTGCACCCTTAGAAACAGATTGTATGGTTAATTTGGTTTCTGTATCACATTTCTATTTTTCAGAAGTTCTAGAAATTTCTGAAGAAAAGAGAAAAAAAAAAAAAAGGAAAAGTGGTCATCCCGTATCGTCATGACGCCAAAGCTTGAGGTCTACACAGCAGCATCCTGGCTGCCTCTCTCTGCAGAGTGTGTCCTCTGGCATATGTAAGATGTGCTGGGAGAAGAGAAACACAAGCATGAATGATAAATGGCCTCTG
Organism: Arvicanthis niloticus; assembly: GCF_011762505.2. Classification (NCBI taxonomy): domain Eukaryota; kingdom Metazoa; phylum Chordata; class Mammalia; order Rodentia; family Muridae; genus Arvicanthis; species Arvicanthis niloticus. The sequence goes on from NC_047665.1 coordinate 84,766,777, forward strand.
TCCCCCAGAGCTTATCTCTCTGGAGGGAAGCTGTCACATAGAGGAACCCTGGTAGCCTGTCTAGCGCTAAACAGAATCAGGACATAATTCAGAATAATTGAAGCAGTGGTAGAAAAGGAAGAGGAACAAACTCATAATTATCTGAGGTAGAGTAAAGGCTTCTAGGGCCAGTGAGACGACTCAGTGGGGAGAGGGGCTTACTGTTCAAGCCTCTGAGTTCAATCCCTGGAACCCACATAAAGTAGGAGAGAACTGACTCCACAAGGCTATCTCCTGAATTCTGCAAACATGCATGTACACACACACACACACACACACACACACACACACACTAAATAAAAATAGACATAGACAGTTTTGTTTTGTCTTTTGATGGCTTAGAAAGAAATGTTCCATAGAGTAAGCCAGAAGAGGGAGAAGCTAGAAGGGAACATGGAGCAAACAACAACCCAGGCACACCCCTCACTCCTCTTTCCTCAGAAAGCACCGGAAGGCAGGGAGGGCAGTAGACTGATGTTAGAACACTGGCTGAAAGGACAATCAGAGCCATTGCCTGGTTTGGGCTGTGACCCGAGTACCACAGTTCAGGGTGCGTTTGGAGCACACAATGTATGTGTGTGGAGACAGGTCCCGTGCACATCCACACTCATTGTAAGGGGCAGTCTCATGACTCAGTCTCTTCAAGGTCTTGGGGGGGGGGTCCTCTCTTTTTCTCAGTCCTGCAGGCCTGTATGCATATCTCTGCAGCCATACTTGTATTGTATTGTAATCAGTCTTACTTTTTTATTTCTTCCTTTATTTTTCCATGCGAATTTCAAAAGTGTGGTTTCCGAATCTTTTTTTCCTGGCAAAAATCCAATGGCAATTTCATCTTCCCTTCAGAAAGAAAGAATGTCAGAAATGGCTGCTCTACAGCTTATGGGGTGCTGAGTCTGAGTTGAGAGAAACAATCTTCTGTTAGCTGTAACTAGACTGGAACACAGCCTGAGAATCCAGAGGCACCCAGCAGAGGCCAAGGAGAAAATGTACCACTGTTTGCAAAATGTGCTATCTCAAAACATACGGTTATAGGAAACTTCTGTGTAGGCAGCAAGGATGCCAGGTCCACTCAGAATCCACAAGTGGTGTCTTGGTACTTGGATGCTAACGGAACGTGATGGCCCAGTTCCCTCCCTGTGCAACACCCTTATTTCATCTCATTTTAGCTCTCTACTTCTACATGTGCTGCTTACATGTCAGATGTGTTTCTCACCTTTCCTGTGATAACACCCAATGCCCTTCCCCCACCTGTAACGCCCTGTGTGTTGTTCATGGCCATTTTCTCTTCCCCTTACTCCTTCTGTTTCAAACATGTGGGGCTCACATTAGTCCTCAAATTCTGCAAGTTCTTTGACTCAACCTACAGGCATCTCTACAATCAAACGCAAGCACTGATGGCTCACTCCCTTCAAGACTCATTGGGGGGGGGGGAATGACCTTGTCTGAGTGACCTTGCTTGAGTCCTGAAATTCCCAGTGTGCTTCTCCATCTCTTTCCACATTCTGCTTTCTTATATGGATGAAGTCATTCACACCTCTATGTTAGAAAAGGACACAATTGTGTCCTTTGAGCCCAATGGAGTTCTTGATACATACCTCTAGGAGTTGGAATCAAATAAGAGCAGACTGAATGCCTTATAACAGGACAAAATATGAATTTCCATTCTTCTCCCTGTGGAATACCTATCATCCCCATGTAAGAACACCACTCTCTGGTCTTCCTCTGTGTGCAATTAGGACAGGCCTTCTCTATTAATTCGAGATCCTCCCACCTAAATATCTGTGACACATTTCAGCACCTACCTTAGACCTGCTGGACCAGAAACTTTGGATGTGGCACAGACAGTTTGCAGAGACCCTTCCCCAACTGCAGTGATTGGTTGAGACATGACTGCAAGACCCAATAAGAGGGGGCTGGAGATATGGCTCAGTGGTTAAGAGCACTGACTGCTCTTCCAGAGGTCCTGAGTTCAATTCCCAGCAACCACATGGTGGCTCACCATCTGCAATTAGATCTGACGCCCTCTTCTGGCTTGCCTGAAGACAACTACAGTGTACTCATATATGTAAAATAAATAAATAAAATCTTTAAAAAAAAAAAAAAGACCCAATAAGAGCCAATGACAGGCAATGAGTGTTTATCTGAAGCCATAAGCTGGCAGAACAGAAGGGGACTGAGCCAACCCCGAGGAAGCAGAGGACAGAGCAAGAAATGCTCCAACTCAAATGATCCATCTGAAACACTGAGTCAAACCATATATTTGATGACATCCATCTAGCCTCTTATGGTTGTGTGATTGTACCAACATAGACAACTTTGATTTGTGTTTTTATTCTAGATAACAAAAAATGATATCAGGTTAATAGAAGCAAGCAAAAGCACATGCTGCATTAAACTTAAAAAGCAGGGCACATGATCAAGGTGTAAAGCAGGGTTCCCATTGCATACTGCCCTTAGCAGGAGTCTCCATCATCTCAGGTACCTTGACCCAAGACTGGTGTAGAAAGGACCTCTTTTCTAACTCTGTGATGGTAAGTCCAAGAGGCAGAAAAAGGTGCAACAAAATGGGTGAGCAGGTAGTCCACCAAAGCACAGAGTAGGTCACAATTATTAGAAACTAAGCTCAGGAATTAGAGGGCAGGACTAATTGGTCCAGGAGGGAAGTGAAGAGCAGAACCCAAGTGGCCTGTTATCTGGGTCTATCTTTGATTGTAATCTTACAGTGCACATCTGTAAAGACCCTTTCAGAGATATAAACACGGGTAACTTTACAGTCATATAGCTGAGCAATGTTACCGATGTACAACTGCATTGCTCAATTTGTGTATCATTAATTACTTCTTAAAAACTGTTTTGTTGTGGATAATGGTGGTATATGCCTTCAATCCCAGCACTTGGGAGGTGGAGGCAGAAGCAGTCAGATCTCCCAGTAGGAGGCCAGCAGCCTAGTCTACAGAGCAATTTCCAGGGCAAGCAAGACTACACAGAGAAACCCTGTCTTGTAGCAGGGCGGGGGAATGGTTTGTTGTATTGTTTTTTGTTTATTATTTTATTTGTTTTGTTGAGACACTTTTCATCAGAGGTAAATACCAATGATAAACAAGTGACCAGGCTATAAGCTATAAATGCTGCTGGTAGAGTTTTAACGGCATAGTCTGGTTCCAATTATCTCAATGAACATTCACCTGAGATCATTGTCTCTGCTTGGATGAGACAATGATGATTATATTAAATATAGGTAACTAAAAATTTCAGTGTATTCACAAGCTTTCAATGGAGACTCGGGACAACTCTATTCGAAAGCAAATGTTCTTTGCAAAATGGCATCGTCCCTGACTCAGCACGTAAAACAAACTAGGGACTGGCAAGATGGCTCATTAGGAAAGGTACTTGCTGAAAAGACTGACTACCTAAGTGTGATCCCTGGAGGCCACATGGTGGAAGGAGTGACCCAACTCCCACAAGCTGTAGTTTGACCTCTACACATGTGCTCTGACAAACATACACACACACACACACACACACACACACACACACACACACACACTGCTCTCCACGGTTTTCCATTTTTCCTACTTTTGCTGTGGCCAAGCATATGTTTGGTATTCCAGGAATCAACAATGCATATGTTTCCATGTGCTCCTCTTTAGAGTACAGTGAGAACACCTCATGGTGTCCACTGCATTTCACCCAAGACATCCCCATACTGCTCACTGTTGTTCAGTGTTGATCTCAATTGCCAGACAGACTGTACAGTACAGAGGTACAAGAGAAGCAATGTATACAAGAATAGGGCACACAGGGTAGGTTAAGACCACTGTGTCTAATGTTGTAGTGCATGTAAGGAAACATACAATAGATTCAGATTCTAGTGCTATCTGTGGCATCAGGCATTCATTCGAAGTCATGGAATGTATACCCTGTAGATAGGCAAGGGCTAGTTAATTATGGAATCCTTTTGAGAGCAAAGAAATAACTCTCCTTAAAGCTACAGAATACTGATTTGTCTTAGGTGGAAATATAATTTGGCCCATGCCAAGAATGACTCATTAACATATATGAGTCTGCACAGGGGCTTGATAAACTGAAAGCGTGTGGTGCAGAATGTCAGAGAGTATGGAGGGACAGGCATACACATGGCACAGATTAAACCAACATTTCAGATATGCATGAGCACAAGATAACAGACCCTACTAGGCCTCTCCTTCTCCTGCCACGTATATTGATTTATGCAAGCTAGATTTGTTCTCTACCCATCTATTATTTCTTCAGTGAAGGAAGAGCCTGCACTAGACTTGATCTTTCTAGATTTGATGATCCTGCTCTACATGGTCTTATACACCAGCCTTCCTGTGGAACACACTGATTCCATAGTGTGGACACAGGTTTCTTCTTGAGGACATGTGTTTGACTCATTTCTCTTCATTCACTGGTCTATATCATCATGAAATCATGTCTACTCCAGCTGCCACTATCGCAGAAAACAGTGCTCATAAACCAAAGAATAGAAAGAAAAAAAAAAAAAAACCAGGAAAGAAAGACACAGTTCCCTTAAGCCATGTAGATATTTCCATTTACAAGGTTAACAGTGTTCGGAATTGCTAATATCATACCAGGTAGGAACATTTTCATTATAACGTGAAACAAAAGACAGCTTCTTTCTTTAAAAATGTCCAAAGCAGAGAAAAATGAGGAAGCCTAAACAGTTCCTAAGAGCAAAAAGGATATGAAGTAAAATAAGACAGGAAATGAATTGAAGGCACAAAGCACTATGAACCAAGCCTCCACTGTGAGTCCAGATATTGTATATTATCTCTAAAATCAACAGTGTGAAACCAAGCAACATTTTTTTAATCAAAGAAAGGCCACCATTTTGAAATATGCACTGCATATTTCTTTTTAAAAGAATGGAGTTATTGAACATCTAGCCAAGACAAACCATGGCATAATTCTTCCATTGTTCGAATAGAAAATTTGGTTGAAATAAAATACCTTTTAAATTTTTTTCCTTGGCCAGGAATATGCCTCAGTGGTAGAACACTTGCCTAACATGTGCTAGGCCCTGGGTACAATTTCCAGCACAGGGGGAAAATCCTTCAAAATAAAAATGAATTATAGTATTCCAAGAATTGGCAAAGCCCAGGTGTTTTAGGTAAAATTAAGAAATGACAAAAGGGTAAGGTCAGAGGCAGGTCTTCAGGAGGAGGCATGACTATGGTCAAAGGCACAGACTCTGGGTCAATTAGACATGGTCCATACCCTGCCTGGATTGGCCAGGTTCTTGCCTGGTAACCTTGGAAAAATTGTTAGCTTCTTTGGGTTCTGTTTCTTTAATCAAAGTGAAACATTTAAGTAAAGCCTTTGCCCTCTGCCTGCCACACAGAGCCCCAAAAGTGTGTTCTTCATCACAGTATCAGTGTTAGCAACAGTATAAAGCATTTGATGCTTCCCTAAGTTCTAGACAAAGAATGTCCATTCCCTAAACAATTTTCCTTATCTCCAGTTCTGAAGGCAGGAACCCATTAGCTAGAGTGATAGCCTTCCATGGTTAATCAACCCCTGATCCAGATCCTGCATCCCAATTCCTGAAGTAAACACAAAACCAAGCTTTCCTCAGGTCATGTTTGCCATTCAGGTCAGTAAATCCTCCCAGTGGCCACAAAAGTTTGGGTCAGTATCTGCACAGCGTCTTTTCTCCCTGCCTTTGATCACACAGACAAAATGGAGCCTCTAATACGCTGGTTTCCTTCTCATATGGAAAAGCATTCAGGGTCTCTGTAAGGCCTTCTTGCCCATGTGCTCTGAGCCTCTGGAGCACATTGTACCTTCCTGTACACATGGCTATTTGCTGGGGATGAAGAGTGGGGGACTGGATTCCCCCCTCACTTCAAACTCCAAAGCGAGGTAAGTCAAAGCCCTGGAAAACAGCCCTTTCATGTTAAAAGGAACAATTCCACTATCGACACCAGATTTCCCAGTTCCTTGCAAAGCATTTATTTCTCCACTGTCTGTACTCATTGACTAGATTCTAAAAGCTTGACACCTATACAGAGGAAGTGGGCCGTTATAGGCACATCCTGAAGGCTTTTTTAGGTGCACAGGCAAGGGTTTCCTGTGTCTAACAGGACAGCTGGACCCCAGACACAAAGCCCATTTTATTTAGCATTTTTTTTATCTCTTACAGGTCCTGGGCAGTTATGATGTGGTCCTTGCACTGGCCTCACTCTGGGAAGCCATTTAATAAATAGGAGAACTTTGGCTCTGGGTTCTGATTCTGGTATCATCATTATGCAGCGCAGCAAGTGTAACTCTTTTGTTAGTAATGACTTTGTGATGTTGGAATCAGTAACCACCTTGCTTAGTTAATTAATTAATTAATTGGCCAAGAAAAAATAACATTAAAGGGTTTACTTGGGAACTTCTACTTTAAACATTACATGAAGTAATTGCCACTTTAAGTGGTAAAGTTTAGCTCCTTGCGTTCTACTCAAATTTCATCACAGACGGACAAAGAAAACCTAGCTTACCTCAGTCAAACAAACATGCAAAACCAAAACAAAATAAAACAAAAAATTCTTTGCAAAACTAAACTCTCCAGGAATAACAGCCCCAGAGGTCCCACGTGAGGCTGAATAGACTGTCCCGGTTTCCACTATACTAGGAACTCGCCAGAAGTAAAAATTCTCTGTCTAACCCTTACCTGCAACTATTCAGCCCTGAGTGGTCTTTATTCATGTAATGTTTGAACTGTTGACATAACACACAGAATATGTCACCGATACTTAAAACAACTATTTGGTAAGTAAATAGTCAATCAATCTTCTCATACAACATCCTCCTAGCTAATGCTGACAGACATCAGAGTTCCCCATCATGCTTGATGGGTGCTGGGGCTCAGAACTAATGACTCTTTCTCTGCCCTTCCTTTCTGACTTAACACAACCTGGAAGGTAATGGCACATTACCCGTCTTCCACTGTAGTTCCCACCAGGCTTTCCTTGGCTTCCTGACTTTGACCATGAAGTCCATCTGTAATAGATGGAATATTTCCCTTGGCATTTTCCCCAACCACACACTTCTTTTTGCTCTCTAACCCAGCATATGCTCTTGATTTTAACTACAGAAGTCAGCTACCTCCTCCAGGAAGTCATTGTTCCATGGCTATAGATTCTAGCACCATTCAGCATGGCCTTTGTCAGAAACCGCACCCTGCCTGTGAATACTCCTGGCTACTGCCTTACCCACCCTCCAGCCATCACTGCCTGGTGTGAGCCTAAGGACCTGACAAATTTATTTCATCAAGGGGCCCGTGCCAAGCATCCCCAAACAATTCCTTATTTAATTATTTAATCAATCAATTTTGACTGCAAAATAATGTATACCCTTTTTACTTTTTAAAAAAGCAATATATAATATTGACCAATGATTAGGCATAGATAATTAACCATTTGCCCAGAAAAAAGTGTGTGTGTGTGTTACATTTTCTCAGCACTTTCTCAGTAAAACTGCTGACGACCAGATCTTTAAATAAAGCTTTTTAAAAATGGCACACTCATGAATGGCTGAATCTCAGCTACACCAAAGTCCACCTGTGTTTAACTGGCAGGATAGGTATCCCTGATCCTCTTCTGACTTAGAATTTCACATGAACCAAGGGCAAAGTAAGTGTTGGAGCTTCCAGGGATACAAAGGCCTCCCATCTGCTTGCACTTTTGTATAAACCCCGTGGATTTAACTTTTGTCAACTGGATGGGAAAATAGAGTCCTGGACAGCTGTCACATACAGCCAATCCCCAAGCTATGCCCTGAACCCTGACATGATTCCAGAGCAGCAGGGGGCCAACATGCCTTCTTTGAGAAGCTCATGGTGCTGCCAGATTGCCAGTTGATTTCACAAGAAGCTATGCCTGTCTGTGTGGTTTCTTTGAGTCACAATGCTGGACTCAAAGCACATGCAAGTTCCACCCAGTCTGTATGTGGCCCAATGGAAGCCAGCCTATGCATGCATGCTCCAAGAACACCCATCCCCAGGTGCAGTTGATCCTGAAGAGTGTTGGCATCCTGCTGGAAAACTCAATGTTTCCAAAGGGTAGACTGAAACCACAGGCACAAACCTGTCTTCACGAAACCAAGACCTCACTGGCACCATGGCCAGTGCAAGTGACCTCCTCAGTCATCCTGTCTGAGATTTACAAGAGAAACCTCATGTAGCTTCATGAGAACCAACTGGGTCAAGATAGCATCTCTTCTTCACAATGAAAACTATGCAGATTCAGAGGGGCTAGAGCCCTTAGCCATGGCCACTGTCACTTATTGCCTAACTTGTTCCAGAAAGGATTTAAATCAGCTTACAGAGTGACACGCACAGTGAAACAAAATGCAATTTAGTGAATAGGAAAAACAGGAAAGATAAAAATGAAACCAGGTTTGAGATTAATTTTTAAACTAAAAGCCATGCCCTCAAGTTGTGTACAGTCAATAGAAATGGGTCACAGACCTGGCCCTGAGTTGTCTGATAAACACTGGAAAAGTAGAAAAAAGTGTTGTCTCTGGTTTAAAGATACAGACCTTTCCTCACAGGGAGAACCTTGAATTCCCTTTGAGAACCTTTTAGTACTTATTTTACACACAATATTCAATAACATTATATTCTCCACCTAGTGAGGAACAGACTTAGGGCAAAAGAAATCTAATGAAATAAGGTAGTCATTAATACAAAGACTCAAGATACTAAGCATAAGCTTTTTCCCCATCAAGAGGTCCTTAGGAAAACCATGTCTAACTGCAGTTGGCATTCCAACATTAACCTCAAGTTCCATAAAGGTATAATCACACTCATGATACTATTGGAGAAAACAGAGGATATTGGCACCAAAAAGGTTAAAATGAATCAAAAATCCTTTCATTTCCCATACTCTGAATTATATTCCTAAAGACAATAAATCAAGATGCACTGTTTCTCTTCTTGGCCCCCAGCCTGTACAGCCCATTAGGGACGGGTCCAATATTCCTTACGGTCAGATCTACCTATTCCGTCTTACAGAATTAGTTATCCCTTCTGCACCTTCACATCAGCTCAATACCATCAGTTGAAGGAATTTATGAAGAACATATTGCAGAAATTCTAATCCATTCCAAAGTAATGTCTGTTTATGTTTTATTTTATTTTAGGACAAGTATCAATTTCGGCGCAAGATAGGAAGTTCTTCCAGATGGTCTAGAAATGACTGTGTATAATAAAAGAAAAACACTTCTTCAAGTGTGCACACCAGAAGGCCTAGGTCATTCAGAAGGCAAGCTCCTCACCAAGTAGTTTTATATTTCAGTGAGTGAAATATTAATGATAAACTAGCTTGACACACACTCATGCTGTGCCAGGGTGGGTGAGGGCCCAACATACAGAACGCCATATGTGACTGTTACCACAAGCTGAATGGCAATGTGAGAGCCCCTCTTGATGCTTTGCTTCCACCTGGGCATCTACCTACGACTCCAAGAATTCATCAGCTTATTGCATTTATTTGCAGGTAGAGGCACTGAGAAGGTAACCAGCTAGTTTGGTTATAAGACATATTCGACAGCTCTGCTACACTCACTTCTCCCACCCATTATTTTCTACAAACATCAGCTGTAGCAGATTCCCTTGGGGACTTTGACAGTGTCCTCACCAGGTCTCCCTGTGCTAACAGCGCCTAGTGATAATCATCTCACTTGCTTAATTAAAAATCAGCTGCCTTCCTTCCTACCTGTCACATAACCCTGCCACCTCCACTGTGCTTACTGGAGCTAGGGTTAACCTAATTTCCCATTTTTAGCTAGGCTCTCTTTAAAAGACTTTGCATCTCTTGTTCAGTCTCCAGCAGTCATACCTAGCACAGTCCCTGCCCCATAGTAGAGACTCATCTGAAAGCTGTGAGGAGAAAGTGACTTAAATTGTAAGTTCTTCTGAAGCACATTGCAAAAGGGGAGCATCTGGGTAAAGTCCGGAGCAACCCTGGAAGCCCTGGCTACACTCCTCCACAGGGAACCAGACCAGGTGTCCCTGTCATCCCAGACTCTCCATCCCCATGGGAGGTTGGAGTCCCTCCTCTCTTGGTGCCCTCATTAACTCTACAGTGAAATGAGAAAGTCACTACTTATATTGGCCTTGATCTTATAGATCCACGGGGTTTTTCATTTGTAAATAATATACATAATGAAAATAAATAATGTTACACCACATCACTGCCTGCTTGCCAAGAAGTAATCAGGCTGTTCCCTAAGTATCTAAGAGAGATGCTATGAAGTAATTAGTGTTTTGCATGCCACAATGACACTCTTTCAAATATGTGTTAAAAAGCCTCTTCTAATTGCATCTCAAAGGTAATTTTCTGAGGAGGAACATGGTAAGGTTCTAGAATGTTTATACTTAAAATAAACTCAAAGCTAAAATTATAAGATCAAATTGAAATTGTACTTAACCTTAAAATAAGAAGATCCCGTAATGAAGGATTAACCTTGCCCAAAGATATTGCCTCTGGAATATCTTGTGTAATGGTGACATTTCCTATCCAAGGCCTTTGATCACCAGAGTTTAATGATGGGATTTAGAATGAGAGAGTGAACCCATGGAGTAAGAGTTCCTCCCTCCAGATAACTTAGAACCAAAGGGCAACATGTTAGACTGCCAGGGGTCACTTTGGATGGGACAAACAGGGAAAAGTCTTTCTATGGCTGAAGTGGAGAAGAATGAATGAAAGGCTGGAAAGAAACTACCCTAAGACTTGAGGTTAAACTGGAAAAAGGCTCGAAGACAATAACAAGGCAGAAGCAATGTGACATCATGGAAGAAGGCTGACAGGTATCAAGACAGAAGGCCAGTTGTGACATCCAGGAGCACGCTGTTGTACTTCTAAAATAGGGGGCTAATTTGAAGTCCTAAAACCAACTGAGAAAGGTCAGGACAGGAACATCCATGAGTGAAATTGTTGTATAAACTGTGATGTCAGATTGAAGGAGAGGTGGAGCAGAAAGTCTCAATGACATGAAAGTACCACTGAGATTCAATTGCACTGTGATGGGGAGTTTTATGTCATCTTGATCCAGGCTAGAGTTATCTAATTTGATTAACTAAATCTCAATTGAGACAATGTCTCCATAAGATTTAGCTGTAGGGCATTTTCTTAATTAGTGATTGATGGGGGAGGGCCCATCCCATTGTGGTTTGTGCCATTCCTGAACTAGTGTTTCTATATCCTATAAGAAAGCAGGATGAGCAAAGCCATGGAAAAAATATAGAAAATAGAACCCCTTCCATGGTTTCTGCATCAGCTCCTGCCCTCAGGTTCCTGCCTTGTCTGAGTTTCCTGCCATGACATCCTTTGATAATGGACTATAATACAGAAGTATAAACCAAATAAATCCTTTGTTCTTCAACTAGCTTTCAAACATGATGTTACATCATAGCAACATTAACCCTCAGGAACTATGTTGAATGTAACTGGCAATTATATTGGAAGACCCACACAGTAAGAAGCACTCACAATTCTAGGAGCACCAAATAAGTTTAGAGGCTCTGCCAGTTAGTTTTTATTGTCAACGTAACACAAAATAGACATCTAGAATAGAATGAGGAACCTCAATGAAGAATTGCGTCAATCGGATTGGTTTATGGCCATGTCTGAGGAATTGTCTTGATTAATGATTGATGTGGGTGGATCAGCCCAAATGTAGGCAGAGTCGTTTCTTGGGCATGTACGCCTGCTCTAGATAAAAAGGTAAGCCTGATAATGAGCCAATAACAGTGTTCTTCCATGGTTTCTGCTTTTACTTACTGCCTTGACTCCCCTTAGTGATGGACTATTACCTGGAAATGTAAGCTAAAATAAACCAGAGCATCCTCCCCAGGTTTCTTTTGATCCTTGTTTTTGCAACTGAAACAGAAAGCTGATTAGAACAGAGGCAGAGACTGTGCTCACTTGGAGAACCATAGTCCCTCAAAACATGGGAAGTAGGTACTTAGATAACATGTGATAAATGAGCCTAAAGACCAAGAATAAGGGACAAACAGGAGTCCCATCAGAAAGGATTAAGATGCAGAAGAAAGACCTGCTAAGAGAGCAACTCTTCTAGGGCTGGTCCTAGATGAAAAATAAAAGCACAGAAAAGATTCTCGGTAAACTAAAATCCAGGACTGAAAAATACAAGAGTAATGCAGCACAGTAAATATTAAATTACATGCACCACCAGGATCTCTCAGCCTGAGAAAGGGCATTCACGGGGACACTTGCTGACATCTGAGATGTACCTTCAGCTTAAATCAATGCAACAAGCAAAAAAAAAAAAAAAAAAAAAAGGAAACCAAAACAAATGAGGGCATATACAGGAGGCAGGAGAATAAACAGGGACCAGATTCTGGGCTTGTATTCTGTACCTGGTAGTCTAGGCTAGGTGGTAAGACTGGGGCTGGAGACAGGAATCAATATTTGTGACATGAAAGCCCTAGTATCAGAGAAAGCATTTTAAACTTTTAAGCTGAATTTTTAAGGCTGAAATTGATAGAGTGAACAAGTCAGGTGTCTAGTGCCACCTGGTGACAGGATACCTTGATCCCTGAATCAGTATGATTAAGCTGAGCTACATAAAAGAAAGCCAGAACTATAATGCCACAGTTTACCCTGAGCATCATCTTTGACTCGGAACTCTAAAGCCAGTGGCAATACACAACAATCATTGTAAAAGTACCAAACATGTTCCAGGAATATTGTTCTCTGACATAAAACAAATCAACATGGTTTTATAAAACATAGCAAGTAGCTTGATATAATTTTTAAACGTAAAAATGAAGTCGGTGTTCCTTACATGTATATCTCCTTTTGCTTCACAATCAACAGTTAGTTTCATTTGTTGTGAAAAACAATGTGGCCCATTTATGAGGCTTGTGATTACACATGAAAGGAAGCCATTGGCAGCCCCATGGCCCCACTGCCACTATCATGATGTCTTTTTCATATTTCACATTCTCCTGTTCTGTCTTGCACTTTCTATCTTCCATCATCTCACTGGGAAGGCACACACATATGAATCTTCTGGTGTTACTCAACTCCTCAGTTTGTAAAAAAATAAAGCACTATATGGGGGAAAGAAAATGTCTAGCCTGGGGATCCCCAGATGATTCTCCAACATAAACATGTGAACAAAGCTTCTCCCAGCCCACCTTTATTCCCTAAGGCAGTGGTTCTCTGCCTTCCTAATGCTGAGACCCTTTAAAACAGTTTTTTATGTTGTGGTGACCCCCAATCATAAAATTATTTTTGTTGCTATTTCTTAATTGTAATTTTGCCATTGTTGTGAATTATAATGTAGATATCTGTGTTTTACAATGGCAATAAGCTACCTGCAACTCATTGATTAAGAACTGCTGTCCTAAAGACTCTGCCTATTGTTTTAGATCAAGGGTCCCCCTGTTCTTTCTTTGAACTTCTTTGACTTCATCTCTATTCCTCTTTGATACCTGCTGGCTCTGAGAAACACTCTCTACCAGAGAGCCACAGTGGCTATAATAGGTTGGGACTCAAAGAATAAAATACCCACTCAACAAAGACAAGACTAGATATCTACATCAAGAAGTACTCTAAACATTATAACTTCAGATGCCTAGATCCCAGAACAAAAGAACAAGCCTGAACAGCCAATATAGATGTGTCTTCCAGAAGCCAGTAACTCTACTGCAATAGGTCCTGAAAAAATTATTTAGCTGAATCATAAGATAAGGACTTCAAAATCGCACTTATGAATATGTTCAGAAACCTTTATAAAAGATATACATAAACCCCCTAATGTGGCCTGTAAAAACTCAAATGATTGGATAAAATATTGAAAACATAAAAGTAGAATTTAACAAAGAAATAGAATCACCCAAGTAATAAAAAAAATGAAAATGAAAAACTCAGAATGTCAACCAAAAATATCTGAGATAGTCATCACCAGCAGATTGAAAGACATCTAAAAGTGAATGTCAGGTCTTAAAGACAAGGTAGAAGAAATGGAATAGGTCAGGAAAAGAAAATGTTAAATCTAAAAGAAAACCTTTCATAAAAAAATTGTGGTACAATGAAAACACCAAACCTACAAATAATGAGTATAGAGGAAGAAAAAGTTCAGGTGAAAGGTTACAGAAGATATCTTTAGCACAATCATAAAAGAAAATTTCTCTAAATATAAAGAAAGAGATGCCTATCAAGGTATAACAAATAGACTGAACACTGAACAGATAGGACCAGAAAAGAAATTGTTTATGACACATGATAATCAAAACATTAAACATGCAGAAGAAAGGGAATATTAAAAGTTGCAAGGGAAAAAGACCAAGTCACATATAAAGGCAGGCCTACTAAGACAACATCTGCCTTCATGATGGAGACTCTGATTTCCTGAAGAGCTTACATGAATGTTCCTCAAGTTCTGAGAGAACACAGATACCAGACTACTACTATACCCAGCAAAACTTTGAATCACCATAGACAATAAAAGAAAAATATTTCATGATTTAAAAAATTTAATAAATTTTTGTCCACTACTCCAGCTCTAGAAGGAAAGCTTCAATCTGAAGAGAAAGTTAACTACATTAGAGAACACACAAGGAACAAATAATCCCAGAACAGAATCAAAGGGGACAGACAGGGCCAAACAAGAACAACAAAAACAACAACAAATAACAGGATTCAACCAGCACTTAATAATTGTAAATATTGGTAGTTTCATTTCCCTAATACATAGACAAAGACTAACAGGTGGAATTCTAAAATAGGACCCATTTTTTTCTCTTGCAACCAAGAAACACACCTCACCATCAAGGTTAGACACCACCCCAACGTCAAAAGGATAGAAAGGGGTATTCCAAACAAATGGAATCAAGACAGGAGCAGAAATAGCTATTTTAGCACCTGATAAGATAGACTACAAACAAAACCAGTCAGAAGAGATACAAGAGGACACTATATACTCACTAAAAGAAAAATCCACCAAGAAGATATTACAATTCTAAAAATTAACACACCAAACCAAAAACGAAAAAAGAAGAAACACCAATAAAATCACATGTGGACCCTCACACAGTGATAATAGATACCTTCAATACCTCACAGTCACCAATAGACAGGTTATCTAGACAACAATCAGAAAGGTGCTGGAGTCAACTAACATCATAAATTAAATGGACCTAACAGATATCTGCAGAACATTCCACTCCAAAACTGAATATACCATCTTGTCAGGAGCTCATGAAACTTTCTCCAAAATTGACTACCCATTAGGACATAAAGCAAGTTTCAGCAGACATAAATTGAAAAACACACACTGAGTCCTATCTGACCATCATGGATAAAAGCTAGATATAAACAAAAACAGCAAAAAGTATGAAAAAATGCATGCGCACTGAACAATTCACTACTAAATGACAAGTATGTCAAGAAAAAATTCAAGAGGGTAATTAGAATGTTTTTAGAATTAAAAAACAAAAGAAAACACAGCATGCCAAAGTCTATACAATGAAGGCTATTCTAGAATGCAATGTCACAGTAATAAGTACCTACATTAAAAATCCAGATAAATCTCATGTTGGTAACGTAATGACACACCTGAAAGCTCTAAAAATACAAGAAGAAATAATTCCCAAAAGCACTAGATGGGAAGAAAGAATCAAACCCAGGGCCGAATTCAATGAAATAGAAACAAAAGCAACCATACATAGAATAAATGAAATAAAGAGTTGGCTCTTAAGAAAATCAACAAGATTGCTAAACTGTTAGCCAAGTAAATCAAAAGATGGAGATAAAAAAATCCAAATTAATAACAATAGTGATGAAAAGGGAGATGTTACAGCAAACACTGAGGAAATCCAGAGAATCATAAGGACATATTTTTAAAGTCTCTACACCAAACTGAAAAATCTAAAAGAATAGGTGAGTTTCTTGATACATACAACCTACCAAAATTAAGTCAAGATGAATTTAGCAATGTAAGCAGACCAATAACCACTAGTGAAATAGAAGCAATAAGAGAAAGTCTCCCAATCAAAAAGAGCCTAGAACCAGAAATATTCAGTGCAGAATTGCACCAGACTTTCAGAAGAGTTAATGCCAATACTCCTCAAATTATTCTACAAAATAGGAACTTAGGGGACACCACCTAATTTTTTTTATGAGTCTACAATTTCACTGACATTTAAACCACATGACCCAACAAAGAAAAAGCTACAATTTTTCTTATAAAAATAGATATAAAAATTGTCAATAAAATATTTCCAAAGTGAATTCAAGAACACATCACAAAGATTACTCACCATGATTGAGTAGGCTTTATCCAGAGACACAAGGCTGGTTCATCATATGCAAATTAATAAATGCAATCTATTACTTAAACAGACCAAAAGACAAAAACCACATGATGATCTCATTAGGTGCAGATAAAGGCCTTTGATAAAATTTAATGTAAGTTTATGATAAAAGATTTGGAGAAATTTGGGAAACAAGAGACATATTTCACATAATAAAGCAATTAATAGCAAAAAAGAAAAGGAAAAGAAAGTAAAGAAAAAAAAAAAAAAGAAAAAAAAGAAGCCACCAACAACATCAACTTAAACAGAGAGAAACTAAAAGCTTTTCCACTAAAATCAGGAACAAGACAAAGATGTCCACTCTCTTCACACCTATTCAATATAAGTACTTAAGAATTTAAGTACTTAAAGTCTTAGCTAGAACAATGAGGCAACCAAAGGTCATCAAGTGGACACAAATAGGAAAGAAGTCAAAGTATCTTTAATTTTACAGATGATATAATTTTATACATAAAAGACTCCTAAAAACTTATACAGCTGACCAACACTTTTATCTAAGTAGCAAGATACAAAATTAATAGTCAAAAATCAGTAGCTTTCCTATATAGAAATAACAGACTCAGAAAGAAATCAGGGAACCAGTACCTTTCAGAGTTTCCACCAAAAGCAAATTCTAACCAAGCAAGTAAAAGACTTAATAAATAAATTAAATAAATAAAAACTTTAAGACATCAAAGAAAAAAATGAAAAATACCAGAATATAGAAAGACCCAAAAATCAATAGAAATATTGTGCAGATGGCTATCATACCAAAAGCAGTCTATAGATTTAATGCAGTCTTCATCAAAAGTCCAACAGAATTTCACATAAATTTCAATGCTCAATTTCATATAGGAAACACACACACACATGACAGTTACGACAACCCTGAATGATAAAAGAACCACTGGAAGTATCACCATCTCAGATTTCAAGATGTATTACAGAGCTATACTAATGAAAACAGCAAGATATTGGCACAAAAACACATTGATCAATGGAAACAAATTGAAGATTCACACATTAAGTACACATATCTACACATGTCTGAGTTTCAACAAGGTAGTATCTTCAATAAATAGTGCTGCTCAAATTGTAGTGCTGTTTGTAGAAAAAAATAGAACCATATCTATCATGCTGCACAAAACTCAACTCCAAATGGATCAAGAATAACACCAGATATCTTGAATCTGATCAACGAAATAGGAAATGGGCTTTAACTAATTGGTATAAAGAAGATTTTTCTGAACAGGCACAGGCATTAAGATCAACAATTAATAAGTGGAAACTCATGGAAATTTTTTGTAGGGTAAAGAACACCACCATTCCAGTAAAACAGTCTACAGAATGGGAAAAATATTTACCAATTATACATCTTATATCTAGATATTATATTCTATTATATAGGTTAATATCTACAGTATATAAAGCACTAAAAAGAAACTGAACATTAGGAAAACAAATAACACAATTTAAAACAGAGTACAGAACTAAACAGAGAGCCTCAAAAGATGTCTCAAATGATGAAACACAAATGGCTGAGAAACACTTAAAGAAATGTTTCAGATCCTTAGCCACCAGGAAAATGCAAACTAAAACTACTTAAAGAGTTCATCTTATCCCAGTCAGAATGGCCAAGATCAATAAAACAAATGACAGCTCATGCTGGCAAGGATGTAGGGGAAAGGGGACACTTATTTATTGTTGGCAAGAGTACAAACGGGTATAGGCACTATGGAAATCAGTTATTGGTTCTTCAGAAAGCTGGAGCTTATTCTACTTCATTATCCAGCAATACCACTCTTGGGCATATAGCCAGTAGACTCTCTTGGGCAGTGGACTCTATGCCCTGCTTCAGAGGCACTTGGTCATCCATGTTCACTGCTGCTGTATTCAAAATAGCCAGAAATTAGAAACAGCCCAGATGTCCATTAACTGATGAGTAGATGGGCAAATAGTGAAAATAGGGTAACAAAATTTACAGATAAATGGATGCAGCTAGAAACAGTCATCCTGATTGAGACAACCTAGACTCCCCAAAACAAATATGCTATATATTCTCTTATATGTGGATGCTAGCTTTCAGCTTTTGATATGTGTGCTACAATCGAAATACTCACAGATGATGAGTATATCATAACGGACCA
Organism: Arvicanthis niloticus; assembly: GCF_011762505.2. Classification (NCBI taxonomy): domain Eukaryota; kingdom Metazoa; phylum Chordata; class Mammalia; order Rodentia; family Muridae; genus Arvicanthis; species Arvicanthis niloticus. Next base: position 84,785,317 of record NC_047665.1, read on the forward strand.
AGGGGAAGAAGGGTTTCTCCCAACAGGAAATAAAATTTTTAGTGCTATGAAGAAATAAAGGGGAAACTAGAATCTGAGGATTAAATTGGGGGCAAGGGAGGATCAAGGTGAAGTAGGGAATACAGACACGGGAAACAAACATTTAATGCCTTTTGAAAAACTATATGCGAACCTACTACTGTAGAAGCTTCCTAAGTTACATGCACGCATAGGAGCAATTTAAATTAAGTCACTGTGCAATGGAAAAGATAAAGCCCTAAGTAGATATCTTATGCCATTAAGTTAAACCTCCAAGGACAGGAATGGTTTACATCTTCTTGAGGCATTGGCCAAAGGTGTCCTGTGGAACCATTCAAACATCACAGGCTGTTGTCAAGGCTATTGGTTGTTCTTCACTTCTTAAGGGTAAAGAGCCTATTGGCCCTATTGCTGAGGACAGCACTTACTTCTGACACTGAACATGGAGAAATCCAGCTGGTGCTCAACTAGATTCACTCCAACTGACTAGCATCCATGGTCTGGGAGATATTCTGTACACCACCAGAGGAGAAAAGTAATCATCAATATTACCCAGCTATAAACCCTATGACCTACAACAGCAACCTGCCTTTGATACCCTATTCCAATAGTGACACAAATGTTTTGGGAATAATTGACCATTTAAAAATTAGATTTAAGGCCCAGTACATACTAAAGTACTAAAGAACTTGAGACTAGAAGGGCCATGGGACTAGGGGAAAACCTAACACCATTCTTCTGCCAAAGGAGCAAAGCAACAAGATGACTAACGGCATACTGCTATGTGGTGGTTTGAATGAGAATGACCTATTAGGTTTATATATTTGCATGCTTAATCCCCAGTTGGTAAACTGAAGTCTGTTATTGGGGTGGACTTGGAGGTTTAAAAAGCTAAGGCCAGGTCCAGCATCTCTCTGCCTGCTGTGGGAGGATCAGGATGTAGCTCTCAGCTACTGCCCGAGTATGAGTATTGTGCCTGTTTGTATGCCATCATGGTCTCCAACATGATGATAATGGATTAACCCTCTGGGACTGAAAGAAAGCCCCCAACTAAATGCTTTGTTTTGAAGAATTTTACTTGGCCATAATGTCTCTCAAAGCAATAGAACAGTAAAGTAACTAAGACATTCTGTGCCCATAGTCAAGTGCCTCACTTAGCTCTAATCAGAAAAGTTTCTTCCTGTAGTAATTGGAAATGAACAGAGACCCACAATAAGGCAATGTGGAAAGAGTGAGAGACTTCAGAGAATACAGGACTAAATGGGATGCCTCCCTCAAACCCCTCCCCTTAGAGCTTAGAGGCCTGTCCAGGAAAAGATGTAAAAAGATTATAAAGCCAACGGTGGTGGATGATTCTGAAAATGCAGTGTTAGCATTTTGTCTAGGCCCCACCCCACAGTCAACTGGCAACAGCCAGACATATCTGACTCACTATAAAAAGGGCTGCTTCCTCCCTCCTCCTCCTTCTCTCTCTCTCTCTCTCTCTCTCTCTCTCTCTCTCTCTCTCTCTCTCTCTCTGTGTGTGTGTCTGTCTGTCTGTCTGTCTGTCTCTCTTTTTTTGCTCCTGCTGTCTCTGCTCCTGCTCGCCCTCTCTCCCCATTCCACCTCTCCCCTCTCTCTCCACCTGCTTATGGTGGGCCTCTACTTTCTCTCTCTGTCTCTCTGTCTTTCTCTGTGAATCTCTCTGTGAATCTCTCTGTCTCTGTCTCTCTGTCTCTGTCTCTCTGTCTCTCTGTCTCTCTGTCTCTCTCTCTCTCTCTCTCTCTCTCTCTCTCTCTCTCTGCTTTTCTCTGTTTCTACCCCCTCAACTCCCCTCCCCATGTCCAGAATAAACCCTATTCTATACTATACCATCATGGGGCTGGTCCCTCAGGGGAACGGAATGTCTCAACATGGACCCATAGAGGCACCCCCTTCCCCCACACTTGACTACACATCCACCAAACATATCCCTTCTCTCTTTATTTTTATAAAACACAACAAGCAGTGTCTTCCTGACACAACAGGACTAACACAGATAAGAACCCAGAGATTATAGCACTGTGTATAAGACCTGTTCAAGTTCAAGCCAGACAAAATCCTAGTACTAGAAAAGGGAAGTAGATACTGGCTCTAACTAAGAAGCTATTTACAAGTGATATCGGCTGAGAAAGAAAAAAAATTCATCTTCCCCAAGTCATTGAGTATATCAACTACATTACAAAGAAGGCCCTATGCCTGGGAGTACTTCACAAACACAAGAGAATGCCATAGTTTTTGTTGGGGTAAGGGCATCTTTTTTCTTTTGGCCTTTAAAAAAAATTATTGTTTGTTTGGGTTTTTGTTTGGGAGAGAAAGCCTGAAGTTGAATGGGTATGGAGGTGAGGAAGATCTGGGAAGAGTTAGGGGAGGCTTCAAAATATATGAATTTTTTTTTAAATTTTAAATAACTTTTGAAGGCTTGTGTACTGGGCCCATGCCCCATTAAGGAACGTAGAGAGATGCTGTGACCTCTAGATATCTTGACTGCAACAGTACATCACTTTCACATCTGGACTTCCCTACATCGAAATGTGATTCTACCCTCACTTCAGAGTCCAGTACATAACACTAGGGAGTGTTATCTTTTCTAATACTGCTGACATTGTGTGCCAACTTGTGTCCTGACCTCTATTCCCCAGGCTACTTGAGCTGGGTCTCTCTCTCTCTCTCTCTCTCTCTCTCTCTCTCATGGTGAGGAAAGGAGTTGACATTAGCTGCTAAACATCACGAGGAGCCACTGTGGGAGAGAGAGGTGCCTACTGCTCTTGGGCTTCTCAGTTGGCATCAGGGGCACAGGGAGAAGCAGCACGAAGCTGAGGGAGATGTGAGAAGAGACAAGGCATGAGCTGCGTCACCATTTTCCTCAGAGAGAACTATGTGTGAATCCACATATAATGCAGTAAAAAAATAATGAAAAAATGTTATTACGTGTGACTATTTAATTTAAGGACAACGTAAGTAGGAAACTTAAATCTTATATTTTTGGTTGGGAGCCTGGCCTTTTTAATGGCTGAGCCATCTCTCCAGCCTAGAAACTTAAATTTAAAAAAAAAACATGTCAAAACACTCAACATTTTACATAATCTGGTACTAATCGTTTTGTGCTCAGAGACATTTAATTTTCTATTTAAAGAAGTTTATTGTGATTACAAAGGATTTGAGCATATCTCAAAATTTGGTATCAATTTAGCCCAAGGATCAAATTGAAGTGTGAATTTAAAAAAATAGCAAAATCTTAAATGTTTCCCAAAGGAAAACAAATTAAGCATTGAATAATATGCATTTATCTTTTATTCCTCTATAAAGTGGTAATTTTCAAATGTTTAGACAATAGATAGTTTATTAGCAAAGATACTGAATTAGGCCAAAATAAAAGAGCTCACAAATCCCAGACTTTTCAAACATAAGTAATTCAGAGAAATCAAAACATTTTGACTTTATAGAACAAATTATCACACTCAGGATTTGCTTTGTAAAAAGTTCCATGAATTTAAGAATACCCAGAAGAGAAAATACTGTAAGAAACACACTTCAGTCTGTCACAAACACATAGGTGTCTCTGTGTGTGCCTGCGTGCTTGTGTGCGTGCACGTGTTTGTGGTGTAGTGTGTGCATGTATGAAAGAGAGAAGAAACTTTCTTCTTCATGAGTAAAAGACAGATACATCTTTGAAGGATGAGAAAAAAATAAAATAAAATTCCAACACTGTTTATGCTAGTGATGCTTTCCTATACCAAGGCAAGAATTTCTTGTCCTATAAGAACTCTTAATGAATATATCAAAGCCATTATTCTGACCACATATCAGGTTGATTTCAGAAATTCCATCCTATGCTTTCAAATACACTGGACAACACTTGGCAGGTGTGGTGTGCCATGTTATTGCTGTGTTTGTCTCTCCTCCACAATAAAAGTCATTGCACAAAAATAGCCAAACAGCCTTCACTAGCACTTTCAGTGTCATGAAAGAGAAACAGTTCATTTTCAAATAGTTCAAGGTTTTGCCAGCAAGAACCTAAAAAATCAGGTCTCCGTGATGAGCTCCGCAGCTACCATCATTTAGAGAGTTGAAGAGCTAACCAGGAGCTCAGGAAGGTCCCCATCAAACATCAGGGACATAGGATAAGGGAATACAGCAGGCTTGAGCAGTCCATCTGCCATGTGCCAGCACTACACTGCCCAGTGCCTTCATTCCTTAGAACAGTGATTTTGCCAAAGCTAGATGGAGCATCTGGAGCTCCATTGGCTTCATGGTAGTTGCCAGCTGGAAAGTGACAGTGTTCTGACTGGCTCCAGCTTCTTCTCACCATGTACGTAGCTCATCCTTGGTCTCCTGTTCCAGAAAGTCTATTCAGAACCCTCCAATTGGGCCTGTCTAGAGCACCACAGAGCAATTGTCTTTCTGTGTGGTACTGCATTTCTCTTCTTCTTCTAAGAAAGGAGGAAAGCCCAGGACATCCCCAATATTATTCCTCCCACTTCAATATGAGGGAGGACACATCCTTCTGCTATGGAGTCAAGGTAGCAGTAGGTTATGTGACTAGCAGGGTTGTCTAGATCTCTCCTCCTATCATTTCTAGGGAAGAGAAGAAGACCCAAGCCTACCCTGAACTGGACCATGGCAACAACAGGCAGAATACAAGCCCAATTCCCAACTATATCCTGCCTTAGTGTGCCTGCAGGAAGAACTAAAGAACATGCCTGAACTTACCCAGGCTGGCCACATCTAGCCTCTGATACAAACACCCTCTACCATGTTGCTATTGCTGCTGCAGACAGAAGAGGGCAACCACCTGGCCACTGAACAAGTCAATTCTTTCTAGTTTTGTGCATTGAATTTGTTTCTTGGGATATCTGCCAAAGTCACGCTGAACTCAGAGGAGCTTAAAACTAATTCACCAGAGGCAAAAGAACTGGGAATTTGGTAGAAAAGACCAATCTCCAGTTATTTTTTTTCAGTGAAATCTTTTGAAAAGATGGGCAGATGAGACCTGGGAAATAGCTCTTCATCCTAATTTCAGCAGAGAGAAGAGCCCAATTTGAGCCTTCAACTAGAATGGGAGAGCTTCCAAAGGAGGCCCTTTGCATGTTCGTCTTCTAATTGATAGTAACAAAATGGTGGCGGCCAACAGTGCCAGCACCTCTAGCTCTTGGGTTCAAAGCCTCACTAAATAGGAAGGGCAGTTCCTGTTGTCTCGAATGAACAGATAGATGAAGCAAGCATGTACAGGAAGTTCCAACAGCCTGGTGGTCCTGAAAGCTGGCAGTCTGCGATGCTAATGCTCTTAATTGCTTTGCTCTCCCAAGTCCCCCCCTAGGCTTTAAGATTCCAAATCAAATATGGGTCATCCAGGTAGTTAACTCATCCATGATCTCCAACTAGGACTCAGTAGGAAAGGGGTGGAGCCAATCTCGGGGGGCAGAATAAAGGAGAAAAATAAGGGAAGCCAGAGGATTCGAATTATAACAGGAAAATGGCTGAAAGAGCCGAGCGTACAACTAGAGCCAAATAGCTTGGCAGATACAGCCATGCTTGGGGATCTGTGATGACAGGGACAGTCTTTTTTCCATCCCACTTTGGGCTGCTTTTATAGAAATTTATCTTTTATGTCCAAAGATCAAATTAAAATAAAAAGATCACATTTAATGAGAGCTAAGGGGAATAAAGTGGTGGCAATTAAAGAGTAAAAATAACCTCTCTGCGGTTGCAGACCACAGGAGTTTCCTAGTTTTAAGAGCCACAGGCAAATCACTTAAACAAGGCCTTCTGCACTGCATTCCTCTCATGTTTCCTCACACGCCCATGGTGGTTAACGTTATAGGCAGGCATGGCGCTTGAACTCCTGAAATTTTCGTAGTGACCAGGAGTGCAGCAGGCCAAACTCATCAACTTCCAGAGCAATCCTGCTGCAAGGAAGTCAAAAGCAAGCCCCTCTGCACTGAGCTGCTGGGTGTTAACTGGAGTTCACAGGGTAGAAAGGACAGAAGTTTCCATCTGAATGCTATCCCTTCCCTGCTCCAACCTCAAACTCATCTTCTACTATTCTCTGACTGGACATTCAGTGTCATAGTTGATCATCATCCAGCTCCTTATTTTTCCATGTGCAGACTGGATCTGGACTAGACCACAAAACGCATATGAATTGTTTTTCAGACCTAAGATAACCGAGCTCCCTTAACCACAAAACAGAGGCCAGGCTGATCTGAGATGCAGTCCACGGCTGTTCTCAACAGGCTTATGTTCAGGCTAACTACCAAAAAAATGCCTATAGCTTAGAGACAGCTTCCTATAACATCTGTAGATACAAACAGTATTGCCTAAAGAAGACAAGCCTGGAATACTTCATAACATTTACCAATTTCAGACGAGATAAGTTACTAAGCAGAAAGAAGTAGAGATGATTAGCCTACAGTTGAAGGTCTTACTTGGCATACAGACTTAGTGCACTTTGTTCCAAGGTCAAGCACACTCTATAATCTAAACCTATCCGTCATTGGTACAGCGTACTTACCGGTAGAAAGTGGTATAGTCCACTGTTGAGTGGCAGGTCTGAAACTCCCAGGACTTGAGTTTCTGGCATTCTCGATGGGCTCGAAGCTTCACCTTCACTGTGCCTTGGCATAGCTCAGGCACTGGTTTTCTCTGTGGTCTGTTGCAGAATTCATTGGATTCCACCCTCCATGATTCAGCAAAGTCATCCACATCAAACTTGAAGTTTCCATCTCCACCAATCAAGTCATCACGTTTATGTCCATTGTAGTTGCCACAAAGACCACAGAGCTTGCCCTTGAGGTGAGGGGCAGCCATGACCTCCACAAAACTGTCTCCATCCCACGATATTTCCAAACCTAAAAAGAGGACAGGAGTATCACCCACTCCAGAACATTGTAACAATTCCCAAATGTAAGCATCTTTACACAGCGTAGGCCAACACCCTTCAAGGAGCATCCCTGGCTACTTTCTAAACCTTTAATTGACTTGCAATCTCATTACCAGTCTTCAATCCTACAAAAAATAAATAAATCACTTCATTTGGACAGTTTAGAACTTATCAACTGTATACCGTTTCCCTTCATAATATCTTCTGACTTTAGAGTCTGACCTGCATAGATAACTAATCTTACCACAGTATCCTAGTGTTTATTAATTTTAATTTTTTCCAAAGTAGTTGAGTTTATCCAAATTGTGTCTTTGCTTATGTAACAATGACTATAATCTCAGAATGCAAAGAAATAAGCCTTATATCCTTAACATGATTTTCCATCTCTTTATCCAAATATTCTGCTACATAACTATTTCCTTAAATATCAAGGGAAATTTTCTAAACTGCTTGCTATAATGAAAAATTTTTTTTAAAAAAATACATATATAAGCTATGACTATATATTCTTCAGAAGACAACACTCAGATCCATGAAAGCATTCACTCCTTGTCATGAGACAACTGCTGACTGACATTTCCTGGAGGTGAATGGTTGGAAGCCCATTTAGTTGTATGTCTCCATTCCTAGAATGAATATAGGCTTCAGCATCTGAAGAGATACTGGAAACTACCATTATGTGGGCGAAATTTCCTCTTGAGTACCCGCCAGTGCACCAGTACTTTTTTCTCACCAAAACAAACAAACAAAAACCAAAACAACAAACAAACAAATAAACAAACAAAACAAACAAAACCAGTCTTTGTCTGGAGAAAAGAGAACCGCCTTTGTTTGGATGAACTGAGTTAAGTGTTAGAAGATTTGTACAAAAACATAGAACTTTTACCAGAAATTCTAGGCTAAGTTTTGAGGAACATCACTAATTAATTGTATGCTAAATGGTGAACTTCTGTCATATGTGGAGAGTCAAGCTATAGTGTAGAGGCATGCCACAGATAAGTCTGAATAGGCAGTAGGAAAAGAGAGAGACTCCCTCAAATCCACTCTGGTGTTGTATGTGAAGCTACTGCCCTCGAGAGAAAGAAGAAATCTATGTGAAAAGCCTTTGAAGGTCCAATCTAAAGAAAATGACTAATTTTTTTCTAGTTTTCTGTTCATAGCACATTGGTGCCATTTTACCTGACTAATTTCTGGCAGGGCCTAAGCTCCAAGGTCACTAAGAACCACAATGGTGTGAACTCCAGCAGCCTCTACAACACATTTATGTGGATGTCTGGCCTGGACATCTTCATCATTGTCACTGTGTGCTAAGAGCAGCAACCTCAGAGGAGGCCTTCTAAACAGAGGAGTCTCTTCCTGATTCTTCCATTTGTGAACTTTTGGGATTCTAATAGAAGTAGTCTTTCATTTTTCCCTGTTCTGAATAACTAGAAAGAGGAAAAGCGTCTTTCCCCCTGAAACCCACTATCTTCATTCCTGAGTTGCCAACTAGGCAGATGAGCAAATGCTCAGAGATTAGAGAAGAGATGAGGATGGGTCTGAAAGAAGGAAGGGATGGAGGGAGGGAGGAAAGAGAGAGAGAGAGAGAGAGAGAGAGAGAGAGAGAGAGAGAGAGAAAGAGAGAGAGAGAGAGAGAAGATAGGAAGAAAGGAAGCAATTTGGATAGATAGAGTGAAGGAGAATTGGCCTTGTTGGGATATGAAATTTCCACACGATGTTGGGGTAACAAAGAGGACATGAGCAAGACATAGCCAGAGGACATATTCTAAAGCTAGAAGTACTTTGGTTTGAAAATGTCCACAAAGGAGGAAGAAGGTTAGCCAAATGGCTTTCCTATGAGAAAGCCATATAGCTACCATGAGATAGAGTTACTTTACAGTGAGCTATTGGTAAAATAAAGCAGTGTTCCCAAACTGGGATTTTCAAGAAATAAACAGGAAAAGCCCATAAGGAAATCATCCTGTACGAAATGGAAGCGATAAAAACATCCTAAATCCAAAGCAAATGGTTGAAACGGTTTTGCTGTTGTTGCTAGTGGTGGTAGTGTTTTTTGTTGTTGTTGTTGTTGTTTTGGTTGGGAGAAAAGGATAAGTTCAAAGAACCAATTTAATAGCTTGGAAAAGGAAGGGTAAAAGGAAGACATAGGAAAAGTGTTCTGGGAGAATCTGGTCACATGGGGCGACAATGTTGACATCAAGAAATGAGAGAAGAGACACCCATACCACACCTTACACATGGTCCTGTGTGACACATGGTGTCAACTCTGAGAGCTTTCATATAACATTATGTACATTTCTGTATACATAACTATCTAGCAGACTACCTAGCTCATAGTATAGACTCGGTTAAGCAATCACCCCTGTAAGGCTGATGCACTGAATCTGTAAAGTCAACTAAATCCTTTTTCTTGCAAGCTAAGACACTGAAATAACTGTTTTGAAAGAAGGCAAACCCACTATCAAATAATTTTCAGGATGTTCTCCAAGGTGCAGAAGAAACCTGACCTCCCAAGGCAGTTACTCAGCAAGAAAAACAAGGGGAGAGAATCAGTTCCATACCAAGTCCAACTGTTCGAGCACAATTCCAAAGATTTTCCACATTGCAAAATTTTCCAAGCTGCAAATCTCTTTCTTAGACAGCAGGCAAACAATGTTCTTCCAAGCACCACAAATAGTGAAGAATTTACACCCAAGGGGGTCCAATGTCATCGCTGACAATGATAAAATGACTCTGAACCTTTGGGCAACTTAGCCCTGCAAATTCAGTGGTAGAGAATTCGCTATCACTGTGTTCTTTCTACGAGGGGCCTGGAGTCTGCACATGCCTGGAGACATGCAGACCCACTTTGTTTTTAGTAAACTCTGCTCAAAACTCGTGACATCTCACTCCTAAAACATGGTCCCCAAAGCGTCCATCCTTCTTTGTTACAAGCACACTGAGACTTTCACTGACCCGTGTCAGGCTTCATACTGGAGGGAAATGAATTTTCTACTACAGCTGACTTTGTGCCTTGCACTATCATCATTTATATCTGTGTCTGTGCAACTTCGTTTGCCTCTTATGAGAGTAAAAGCCTTATGAGGTAGAGTTATGACAGGCCAAGTTGCTTTGGAAGGAATGGCTTTTCTAGATGGTCTTTTCAATGGGCATTTCAATCGAGAACAGTATCAAGAAAGGGCTTAAGAGGCAGGAGATGGTCCTTTCTGCAGCTGGGATGAGTTTCCCAATTCTCTGCATGAGAAATTAGGTAGAAACAGCTAGCTAGCTGTCAGCGAGCTAAAACTGAAGCACATGTCACATCTGGGCCCATGAGCAGCAGCCACATTCCACTTTAGGAAAGGCCTTCCAGTTTCCCTCTCTCACCAAGGAATATTTTCCTAACCTGTTCTTTGTATTGTTTTGGTTTCTGGTTATTGATGTTTTTGCTATAGTCCACTTAAAGAGGGCAGGACATGGAAAGCCTGGATAAAGTCCATATTGACAAGTAAAACTACATGATTTTTCTCTTCAGGTTTCACATCAAGATACATTGTGAGTTCAACGAGTGTACGTCTGTACAAAAACATAATGAGAAGTGCGTCCCTCCTGTATGCACTTTCAGGTAGACCTGATTAAGTAAACTGATGGTAGAAATAAAGTTTGCATTTAGAATATTGGCTAAGAACTTGAGATGGGGTGGTGGCATGCTAAGACACTCCTAAGGAGTCAGTAGCAGGTAAGTACTGGCAGCCTGATTCTGCTACACTGTAGCCACCAGGGAGACTCAGCAGAACTCCATCACCAAGTGCTAAGTCCATAAACCACAGACAAAAGTAGCCTGCCTCCCTCCCTCCCTCCTGGTCTACCAGCTGAAGGCCTGGGGTAAGCTACTGTTTTGAAGATCCTTTGATCTCTCTAGCTTATGAAAGAAAACAAGGAAGACAAACTCTCAAAGGACAGTGCCATGACTGTTGTTTGAAAAAGACAATCAATAGGTGATAAAATGAAAATATCTCTAAGGGGCGTTTCAAACTGAGATGGCTAGACCAGCATGGAAACACAATTGTCTGGAAAGCCAGTCATTTCGGGCAAAGCAAAGTGCAAAGTAAGTTCAGCCCTCAGAGGACCAGAAAGCTTCTCTAGGAAGCAAGCTTGTGTGATGTGTGCACCACAGAAAACTGTCCAGCTGGGTGTTAGGGGGTGCCATACAAATTACTTGCACCATGGAAAGAAAGATGGAAAAATAAAAGGAGTTGTAAGATTGAGCTCAAGGTCCCGAGTAATAAAATTCACTAATCTGATTATTGTATTTATGAGTTATCATTATATTTTTTTAGCAGCCCTGTCTTTTTGCGAATTTTTATAACACGGAATCGTACAAAGAGCAGACTTATTCCATAATGTTTTGCCAGCTGTGCACGGAACTCCTAGGCTGTTAGTAATCTTCCAGTACTTCTTTGAGAGCTGGGCCGTGACTGACTAATAAATTCCATATCACTACGATCCATTGTGTCTCGCTGGCTTGCAAGCAGATAGGCAGGATGCTTCTAATTACTTCTGTGTAATAACAGCCCATTTTGGACACACTTTACAGGGAGCCCAGATGCCAACTCCTTTACGAAAAAGAGCTGGAATCTTGGTTTTAAGGTGCCGTGTCATGTGTCATTTGGATAAAAAAAACAATTGTCTGAATTTTCTGAGTAGGGCTAAGCTCCCCGGTTGGGTGAGTAGAGGACGTCACACCTGAGAGGTGAAGGGAAATCTTTGCTGAACATCCCTATACATTAACAGTTAGTATCATCTCACTGAAATGATACCTCTGTACCTTAAACCTCCCAGGTCCCACCTTGGTGTCCGGCCCCGCTTAGTTGAGGTGTGAGGCTATAAATTTAAACCAATTTATCAAAATACTTATTTGGCTTGAACTGTAATAATTGCCAAAGGTTCTGAAGCAATGGGGTGGGGAAAACCACCGAATAAACTAAACTCAATCAATGCATTTCTGTAATTAAATTCTCATCAGTGAGAAAGCAAAAAAAAAAAAAAAAAAAAAAAAAAGCACTAATTATTTTAAGTATTATGTTCAAAGAACTGGAGTACACCAGGAGAACTCACAGTTTAATATCCAGCTACTGTGGTGCATTAGCCAAAGGTGCTGTGCCAGGAACCACACCGATGAGATAGTGGTACAGATGAGCTGAACGGATTCCCCAAGGAAGATAAAGAACAAACTAGATTCTGCTTCTAAAATGTTTTTCTGAGATAAAAACTAACATGCCAGGATTTGACCGTGTACATCACTGTCAGCTGAGAACAGCTTGTCATGGAGTGGAAATTCATGGCACAGTAGGCCGAAGGCTAGTGAGAGACAGGGCCTCAGAGATCATGTCTATACTTCTAACTGGAGGATACACTTTCAAAGTCAGGCTCCCAAGTATTCTAGAAGCAGAAATAATGTTCTTGACTATCAGCTGGGAGAATATTTTCCTCCAGTGTTAAACAACACTGTAAAGTGTAAAGTGGCTTCTGTCCCCTACTCTATCTGCATGCCCAAACAAGGTTGCTGAACTCTTCCCAGTGTATGATGACCAAAGGAAATCAGGCTCCCCCAGGAACAAGCCTTTCCTCAGTGAACACTGATGTAAGCCTTTTGTTTTGCTTTTCAGTTTTAAAGATACCAGGAACTGAACCTAGGGCCTCACATAGACTAGGCAACCCTCCCTCATAAAACTGTGTCTCCATCTCTCTGTTTACTGTTTCTTTTGACCTCATGACTCTCTTGCGTCAGACCCTTCATAGCCCGCCTGTGCCATCCAGCTGGCTTCCGTCTCTCTTTTGAACAACTGGTCCAAAGCTGTTTACTCCTGAAGATCCTCCCACCCCGTTTGAACACTTACTACCAAGGAAACCCTCCTCGCCCCCAGATGTGAAACTGCATGTGGTTGGCTGATCTAAGAGACCTTTGACAGTTCCAAGCTGGACATTAGTGCCCTAAAATAGCAACAAAGCTGGAGAGAGGTTACTGGGAGGGTACTACTGTTATTTTTAGAATGAGAGTGGAAAGGTTCTGGATGCCCACCCCCCCCAAAAAAATTGTAAAACTAGCGTGGCTGCTGTCCAGGAGCAAGGCTTTGCATGGTACAAATGTCCATGGTTAATCCAGAGCCCCTTCAGAATATGCCTCTCCCCTAGGTGAAGAGCAGACAAGGCTGCTTCCCCTGTGCAGAAAGGAGGCACACTCCAAGAAGGTGCTACTCCTGCTGCTGCTGCTGCTGCTGCTGCTGCTGCTGCTGCTGCTGCTGCTGCTGCTGCTGCTGGCATTGGTGAAGATAATAAAGAACAGAGGGAGGTCACGGAAAAGGCCCCACCTGCTCTGGTAGTAACTTTCAAAAGGTAGCCGTCCAGGTCGATATGGAAGTGGGGCGTGTGGCAGGGCAGGGCAATGCGAGAGCCATTCCAGCGCACAGTGAGGTGTTGCTGCAAGCTGACTGTGCTCTCGCCCAGCACCAGCTCCACAGACTTGGTCCAGGAGAAGGAGCGGGTCCTCCGTGCATCGTTCTTCACCAGCACCTGAAAGGGTGAGGCAGGGGAGGAGCAGTCTTTCGTCAAAACATACTGACACGTCCCCTGAAAGTTAAAGGTCCGTCCATCAAAAGTGTTGTAGTGGGGATCTCCGAATACTGTGCACACACCGGGTTCTGTGAATGAGAGAGACCAAAGTAGGGTCACAACCAAGGCAAACGTGGAGAGAAACCAGAAATCCCTGAAGTTAAGGCGGGAGCACGCCTATCAGGTAAAGGACTTGGGCAGGCTTCGCTAAAGTAATGGAGGTTTAAAATAAATCTTACTTGTTGCAGTTAGAATCCCCCTAGTGTGTTCACATTTAGAGATGATTCCTAACATCCTAGAATTCTGAGAACTTCTCTATTCTGTAGCCTGGCATGCTTCCATGAGTAAAGGGATTACAATAAGGCCTTAATCCATAACCCATACAAACAAGGAATAAAGAGCAGCGGAAAAGCTATACCACACGAAAATATCCTTGTTATATTTCTTAATTTTAGATTTTATTTTATTTATGTGTGTATATATACACTGTATATGTATTTATCTGTGTGTGTGTGTGTGTGTGTGTGTGTGTGTGTGTGTGTATGCGTATGCACGCGCATGCGCACGCGAGAGCAGCATGTCTGAAGAGGCAAGAAGAGGCTGTTGGATCCCCTGGAGCTCAAGGGATAGCAAGTTGTATAAGTTGTCCAATGTGAGTGCTGGAAACTGATCCTGGGTCCTCTAAAGGGCTAGTGCATGCTCCTAACGGCTGAGCCATTTCTCCAGCTCCAAGGATGTGTTTCTTATCTTTTGATCCACATTCAAAAACCTAATGTTAACTTAAAAAGTAAATTAGAATATTCTTTAGTGCATTTAGTCTAGTAGCCTCACCACTCTGAAACACAATTAACTTGTATTTATAGAAGCAACACTAAAGTTTACCATTCTGAGGCACTTCTGAGGCTTTATAGACAATTAAATAATTTTAAAATATAAAACTTGGTATTAGTTTGTTTCCAGTGGAAGGATTTGTTATTTGTTTCTAACAAAGCATGAACCACAAGGACATTTATTTACAGAAATTGGCCCAATTAATGAAAAGTGGCTGTGGCCCAGTACCCAGGAGACTTAAGTAAGAAGGTGGCAAATTAGAGGCCACCCTGGACTACATAATGAGACTTCATCTCAAACAAAAATGAAAACAACATGAGGAAAAGAAGAAAAATTCCAGTCATCGTCAGAGCAATAATCAAGTCAAGAAAAAACAGGGTAAAAGACCTGGTGCAGAATGTAAGGTCGACATGCTTTGCAAAGAACCAACCAAATACGAGTATTTGTATTCAATGTCCATGCTTTTGAACCTTCAGGGCTGAACGAGGTGGACCAGACTGTGTGAGGTCAGAACTGAGTCCAGAGAACAGCAAGTCTGGAGAGAGTGATGGTATCCATGGCAAGTTCACTCTCTGCTCCCACAGCGTGCTGGTCCAGGGTATGATGCATTGCTAGTCTCCTGGTAAGCCATACAAATCACAGGCATTTGGAATTTACTAAATCAATTGCTGTATCCATCCTTTTGTCCAACTTTGTCAGAGACAAATATGAGAGTTTTTGAAATATAGAATCATTTCAATGAACAGTTATGTTCAAGAATATGTATAAGGCACCATATCTATTGTGGGGATGGAAAAACCAGGTGGGTTTGGCAGTGTATTTGTATTCAATATCCACTCCTAATTCTTTTTTATATTTCTTTTGTCCATTTTCCTTGTGACTCTGACTTTACCACTGTTACACACTGAGTGTTCCCCCTATCCTAACCCTCCTCCCCATCTTATCTCCCCCACTTGATTTCTTCACAGTGCATTTTTCCAGTCTTCGCTGCATGGGATAGATTCCAAACCTTCCTTCTCACACTGTTCCTGACTCTCTAACTAATGGGATCTATTGCCAGTATGAAAATGTTGCATTTTAATAGACAAAGTGAACGCAGTGTGTACCCCAGGAAAATGAGAGTGCAGAGTTAAGTAGTCTACCCTACACTGAGCACCAAATTCAAGTTTGTTTTCTTTGTTTCTAAGATTCTTGATCTCACTTGGCAAAATTAGCATAGAACCACCTAAAGCTCAAGGTTGAAAGAGATGGCCTCAGCTTAGAAAATCCAAAACACCACCACACCACCAGACGGGCTGACATTCTGTTTCTGTGCCTGTCTTCTCAGCTGTGAACAGGTTTTCCACATCTGGTGCCACATCTTCTTGTGACCTCTTAACTGCCCAGTAGCAACTTTGGCTTCTGTTGATTTCCTTACCACAGTTGCAATGAAGTTTTCACTGATCAGAACATTAGTAGCTAACATTTGCCAAAAGCTCCCACCCTGTGGTAGCCTCTTCTGCATGCCTACTAATGATGAAGATGCATCATCAGAAAATCAACAGATTCTCTCTGAGCATTTGATGAACAGCTAAGCATGTACCAACAGATTCATAACAAAGACTTTCATCTAATCATTGAAAAGGTTTGTGAGTGGTGCTTACGATTAAGGAAATGCTTTTTTCTTTATAAGAGAAAAACCAGCAACCTGAATTTGTTCTTTGTTTTTAGGATAATCTTAGCTATCTTACACACACACACACACACACACACACACACACACACACGCACACACACACACAAACACACACTCCAAATAATCTTTACTTCCTGAAGGAACCACAAATGAGTGTTTTTTCTTCATTATGTTTTTCTAGGTTTTTTTTTTTCTGTTTTCTTCTGCCTTTAATAATTAAGTGTAGGCATTCATAGATAAAGCCAATTATGTGACAAAGCAAATCCTGGAAGATGTAACAGAAACTGAACTGCCCTGATCTGGCCTCAGGAAGCCTGAGTTTGCTCTTGGCTGGATGAGAGGCAATGAAGGACCTCCAGAAGAGACCCAGAAAATGGAAATTGTGTGTGAACAGGGCTGTCAGGAGAGATATTTTTCAAAAGTCTCTAATTTGTGGGAGAGAAGAGTTTGGAAGTTGGTATAATTTTTCTGTGCGACTGCAATGTAGAAGCAGCCAACAAAGTTTCAGAACTATGAGGAGGTTTGAGAGTTATGTGTTACACGTGGGGACATGAGCATCATGAGCTGAAGTCATTGTGAAACTTTGGCCCCTTTTTCTGGCACCCAAAGGTCCTCATGCCAGATCCCAAAGGAACCGGAGAACATGTGTGCTGTAAAGCGCCGGAGAGTAAGGCTGTCAGAGTTACAGAAACCTGCCTGCCTGGGAAAGACAGCATCCAGAAAATACTCTGGGAACCAAAGTGACTAGTAGATCCTCCCAGCTATTTTCAGGAGAGCCAGTGAAACACACTGCCGTCCAAGATATCCAGATGTCTGGTCACACCATTCTGAAGAGCTTGGCTTGATGGTTAGGGAGATGAAGAGGGAACTTTTGGAACAACATGTTTGGATGTGCCTATGGCCAGAGTGAAAAAAAGGATTTACTAGTTTCCCTCCACGGCACAGTGTTTGCCAGTCTTGAAGTCAAGTCTTTGAATCTCAGTTTTTATTTTGTTTTATTTTCAATATATGCAAATAAATGCATATGTCTAGAGAAAAAAATAGATCAGAAGTTTAAAACCTCTAATGTTGGAACTTTGACTTTTTTTTGGTTTTTGATTTTTGTTTTTTGCGTAGGCAACAGGACTACATGTGGTACTTTCTCTTTTTTATGATAATTGTATTTATACTTTCACTTCTTGTGGACTTTCAAAAAGGAATGTTGGCTATAAAACCTAAAATTCCCCTATTTACAGTATCACATTACCATCACACACTTACTAAGGTCGCTGACTCTCAACACAAGGTTCCAATGCTTATCCTTTATCTGCCTCAGATTTTTTATTTTGCCCCCAGTATACATATTTTAATGAAATGCCTTTTTCCTGGGAGCAGTGATTACTCTCTAAACATTTGTCAAAGATAAAATAAGAACTATAGAATTCGAGGCTACAGAGACAAAACTAAGAGAAACTGGGTAGAATCTAGCCCTTTCCCCCAAACAACAAATCAAAACAGGAAACGTGCAAGAAAGAAGCAAAAGTCCCTCCACATTTCTGCCACCAAGAAATATGCCTGGTCTACAGTTCAGGATGAGTGTGTGTGTGTGTGTGTGTGTGTGTGTGTGTGTGTGTGTGTGTGTGCGCGCGCATGCGTGTGTGTTAATTTTTACAGAGTTAAGACAATCCTGAACATGAAATTTTACTTTCTATATTTCACTTAACATGTCATAAGATTTCCATAGTCATTCAAGTATATTTTCCTTTGAAAACCCAGAAGAGAATTTTCAGTCTCAGCCCATTACTGCTCCACAGAGGGACGGCTCTCCAGCTACTACACGGATCAACACCTTTCTGTAGCGGTGTCTTAACCACGGTGCACAACACACATAAACACGGCTTTAAACTTTTCTCAGCACAAACTCCAGGTCCTTTGGGACTCTGGGTCACTGAGTCATGCTGAGATTTCAGGATCTTAGCAGGGTCACTGAGTCATGTTGAGCTTTCGGGACCTTAGCAGGATGAGAGTCATTCCATTTGGTGCCAAGTCTTAGGTAAAAAGCAGGAAAGGCTGGGATTAGAAATACTGCCTGAGACATAAGCCAGCTGCTTTTTGCTGAGGGGACTTATGACACTGATGGTCTGGTTAAAAAGCAGGCCCTAAGTGTCTTCTATATGCAGGAGCTCTAGCTTTGCACAAGGTGTCAGTGACAGCTGTTAGCCTGCAAGGCATTTGAGAGGCAACAGATGCTCCACCAGGTGGCAGCTGGATACCTGTAAGCATTTACATTTCCTCTAACTTTAAAGGGTGGCACAGGGAACAAGGTGGTCGCTCTGTTCCCATCAGTGTGTAACCCATCAGAGATAGCAATTGCTCTACATTAGAAAGAAAGAAAAAAAACCAAATATTTAAAAAGTTACATAGGAATTTTGTCTCCTGGTAATTTGTTCTCCCATATTTCCATCACTTCACATACCCACCAATGTACTCCCTAATTCAAAAATCAAATCTAATCTGATTTCAGATACCAAGCCTCAGCTACCATTCTATGACACATCTAGTATAGCCTACTGCTTCCCACCTGCCCCCTGGGCTCAGCTTGTCCTACCAAAGACCTCGCAGTTCACACACGTGTGCATGCATGCCTGTGTACATGCACACATGAACCTGTGCACATGCATATCCTTACACAAAAACAAATGCACACATGCATATATACATACATAGTACACAAATACAAACATGTGCACACACATACATGCGCACGCGTACACACTCACACACACACACACACACACACACACACACACACACACAGTCTTCAGTTCTCTGTCTTCAATTCCATCTCTCCCAGCAATATCCCCAATACCTACCTCAGCCACTGTAATTTATTTGATTTTTACCTTAAAGAGTCTCTATTTGAACCCAGAGTATATTGGCTGCCTAGCTACAAGCCCCTCTTCTGTCTCTGTTTCCTCAGTGTTTGAACACAGAAAGACCTGGTGACCTATGCTTTATAGATCCAAACTCATGTTCTCAAGGTTATGGGGTACCGACTGATCCATCTCCGTGACAACGTTAAGTCATTTTTTACCCACTTAATGGTTATAATGTATTCATGGTGCCTGAGTCTGGCCTTGAAGTCCTTACATATGCATTTCATGTTTACTTCTCAGTGTCCAGAAAGCCCACTGTCACACTGAGCCTCTAAATGTATACATGTATATACATTAATTGCATTGGAGCAATGCATGGCATACTCCTATCAAGTAACAACGAATATTTGTTGAAAATGGGCTAATTAACTAAGCAATATATTTGGTTACAAAGAAGTTGCCTACATTGAATTTACAAAAATAAATACTAGTGACAATATATGGCTGGTAGCCAGCGGAAGTTTGTTTAATTAATTAAACAAGTTATTTATGAATACGTTAAGAACAAATACACTATTAGGGAGAATAGAGAAGGGGGATTATAGTTGGTGCTGAGAAAATCACCCAGGGATCTCAGTCTGTTGGTCTTGTTCTCCGGGGTGGGCAGCAATTCCTCTCCCTTTGCAAAACCAATCTCTTCAGTTGAATAGACATGTGCTCCACTGAGAAGCATTTTCAGAACCACAAAACTGGTTCAAAATCACAGACGTAGGATAAGAGAGCTTAATTCTATTCCTGCATTGACCAAGTGTGACAGGCCGGTCATGCTTCCTCAAAGAACGCCACCCCAGGTACCCTGTGCATATGGTAATGGATGACAAAAGAAAATGAGATTTGCAATTGTCTTCGCTGAACAGGAAGGCAGGGACTTGGCATCGTACATTTGCCTGAGAAGAGTGAGGAAGAAGCCAAAGGTCAAGTGATGCAGGTACCATAGAATCTGGGAAAGCCAAAACATGACTCTGCCTGAGACTTTACAAGGAACACAGCCTTGTTAGTGCCTTGATTTTAACCCAGTGAAACCTATTTCTGACTTTGGCCTCTAGAGTGTGCAAGATAATTAGTGATGTTAGGCAGTGATTTTTATGGGATTTTGCTACAGCATTCACTGGAAACTTATAACTTAGCACAATCTAAGGCATCTACTCCAAGCTGCTTGTGCCAGGTGTCATGTCAAATGTGTTGTGTTCTGTATTTTTAATGTCTCTTTTCTTCCTTACCATGACTCTATGTAATTTACATTATTACATTAATTCATTAGTAGTGAGTGTGTATAAGGTCCCTGTGGCACATCATCTCTCAGCACTGCAGACAGAAACTGGTCACTGAAGTCCAAGGCTAGCACCTTCCCTACTCGTGCCTCTACTTAAAGCTTACACTGCAGCATCTCAGAGATGTTCCTGATGAGTGGGAATGGGGAAAAATGTGTAGATGCTCTTCCTAGGAAAACAGCCTCCAGGATGTAGAGGCTCTTAAGGCTGATCAAATGCTCAAGTCTGATAGTCAATTAAAAATATCTATTTTAAGTCAGTTACAAAATTGAGCATATGGTCCTCTTGTTTAATATATTCTTGTTCCATCTACCCAGCTTCAAAGTCTCAAATTTAAGGTTAATTTCAGCAGTTTATCTCTGTTTTCCAAAATGCAGAAAACTCATCAACATTTCTCTTTCCTTCCTTCCTTTCTTTCTTCCTTCATTTCTTTCTTCTTCCCTTTCATTTTTGCTTTTTCATTAAGTAATTGTTTATTTCATGCCATACACTGGGAAAAGTCTGCTGTATAACTAAGGTCACTGTACCCATGAATAACAGATGAAGACAAGTCACCAAACAACAAGAAAAATGTTCTGCATCTTCAACAGTTTTTTCTGTTTGTTTGTTGTTTGTTTGTTTCCTTTTGAGACAGGGTCTCTGGCTATCCTGGAACTCACTCTGTAGACAAGGGTGGCCTTGAACTCACAGAGATTTGCCTTCCAAATGTTGGGACTAAAGATTAAGCTTGTTGTAGAAGACATACTTGCTATTCCTGCTACTCACAAGTTGACCTGTCAGTATCTTCTCCCTTTACATAGAATTTTTTTTTCTAGGAGAGTTGTGAATCTGGACGGAGGAGAGAAATAACACATCTCTAAATTAATTTATTGTCTAGAATTAAAACATTAAGGATCTTTGGAGAGAGTCCTGTATTTGAAACCTCATCTTACTTTGCCACTTAGTGGCTAGCAAAGCAGACACGAACTATGTAACATAGGTTTGTTTACCTAAAACTACTGCATTCAATTCCCTGAAAAGCTGCCAAGATTAAGAGCTGCTCACATTATAGTGAGCTTCACTTTTCTTATTGTAAGTAAGATTGTAAGAGGATGTAAAGTACAGAGATGGTGAAAGTATAATGAGTTGAGTCCCTCCATAAACGACACAAAATGTAGATTAGGGGGCAGAGCGGAGTTAGCTTTCTAGGCTACAGGAGGAATGCCAATAAAACACAAACAAATGAAGGAAGCAACTTGTACCAGAAGAGCAGGAGACAGATCTGTCTGGAGCAAGGACTTGCTTCAGGGGACATGAGACATTCACACTGTGTAAATAAATTGGCCCAAGATTCATTGCCAGCCTGGGAAGTTTAAATATATTCCAAAGAATCAACATTTCTTAATGTCTTTCCTACGAAACATTAATCCTGCCTGTAGCATCACCACAATGAGTAAGACTTTAAAAGTCCTGCTAGACCAGTTGGGGATGCTCTGTACTTCCCCATCCTCCTGAAAGCTTACAGTGCCCACTGAGTTTGGCACTGAAGAAACAAGTTTAGGTCTACCCTACCCAGTACCCCTGAACATATACAGTCAAAGAGTCTGTCTTGAAGGTATTACTCAGGGCTATTCCTCAGCGCCAGGGGATTTGCAACACAAACCCTGGAAAGCTCAGCAGTGAAAGAAGGTGGTCTAGTTTTCATGAAGGATGCATTTGGATTCTGAAGTGATGTAGACATGGATGGGACATGGATGGGGGTTAGTAAAAAACAACAGGATAAGGGTACAGCCACCATGGGAATAAAAAGGAAATTATTTATTAGGAAAACAGCATAAAGAGGCAATCAACTGGACTTGATGACTGATTACCAACAGGGGAGAGAAATGCCAGAAATATGAGAAACAGCCTTGAGTCTCCAAACCTGCACAGCTGGGCGAATGTGGAGGCCAGAATTCAGTCAATCAACAGGGCTTGGAAACAGCCACTAGCCCCTCCAACCAACTCCTAACTCAGATAATTTAGGGAACCAAAGGTAGCAACTGTTAATGCAATTCAAATGCAGTGCTTACAAGAATCACTCCCTTGGAAGGATAGCTGCTAAGGTTCACTATTTGACTCACAGAACATGGAGAAGCCCAGTTGGAATTTTACCCCCAGTGCCTAACTTTCATGGTGCTATAAAGTACCATACACACTATCAAAGGAGTAATGTAGTCATCTCTCTCACCCATCTGTGAACTCTGTGAATACAACAGCAACTACCCTGAAAAGACATGCCCATGAGTACAATAGCAGCACAGACATTCTCAATTGCACAGAAGGCTTGTTTCATGAAATAGAACCCATCATTGATAAAGAG